>NW_005872381.1:0-47034 GCF_000147115.1 Myotis lucifugus | reverse complement strand
ATCCCCAGTGTGGGGCGTGCAAGAGGCAGCCAATCCATGATTCTCTCATCATGATGTTTCTAAATCTCCCTCTCCCTTCCTCTCTCAGATCAATAAAAATATATTTTAAAAAAATTGAAAGCTTTTTTAAATTTCCAAATGAATCAGTATTAACTTACCTCCTCGCGACTGTGTCTTTGTGGTGTAAGAAGAGTTCCTGCAACAAGCACACAGAGAAAATGTAAAAATAAGAAGAAGGGAAAGAAAGCCGAGTCTCTGGTGGGAAGACCCTATACTTTTTAGCAGCAAAACTCTATACAAATGGCCTCCTCAGGACCCCCAGGTTGCTAGGGGAGCCTTTTGTGGTCGGATCAAAAGAGTAAGTTTGCAAAGTAAGCCCAAGTCTGGAAATGTAATTCCAAGTTATTCTCATCTGTGAACAACAATCTGAAGTGTTGTGCAGTGATCATCAAACAGTCCTGTGAAGATAACATCGTTCTTTTGTTCATTTGTTAATAAGTGAGACATCCTAGACAGGGAAGACAATGCCTTGCTTAAAGCCACTCTGTACGCCTCGCATAAGGTCACTGAACATGGAGAAATGACCACTTCCAGAACTAGGACTCAGTTCTAATGTCGGGGTCTATTCAACACCTCACAGCTCCTTGACTCAAAGTCACCGTTCTTCTTGCACTAAAGGAAGGTACGTTTTGAATGAGTTCTCACCTTACACAAAGGTTAGACTTTAGTGTCCTCAGAACTGGCAGACAACAAGTGAGATGGCCAAGGATTAGCCGATCCAGGAGACACCATTACCCCTACCATCTGCATTTAGCAAACATGGAGTCTGACCTCCAAAAGTAATAGTTATGTCAATATCTTTAGTCAGAAATGAACGAAAAGCTAAGTCCTATTGCTCCTTCGAGCCCACCTCTCTGCCCCCATCTCTCTAGGGTGGAAATGAAGAAACAACCCCCAGATACCATCGTAAAAGGGGGTTGGTAACATGCCCGCTGTCCTTTGCCAGTTTAAGTGCTACAAACCCAATGAAAGGAGCTGCTCCATTTCTGGATGACAGGCGTTGTCTCCTGCGTTTTCTAAGATGTGTGAGCTGCTTCACCCAGAACGGAGAATGTACTCACCAGAATGAAGAGGACACACCAAGGCAGTGATGAAGATGATTGTGAGCAACGAGGAGGAAAAGCACATTTTGTCGGATCTGTAGGAGAAACCTGAAAGGGCTGATTACGACACCTGACACAGAGACACATTTCCTATTTGCAATCGAAAGTTTCTTACAGGCCAAGGACCTGCTTCTCCCCTGGACGCCTCATTATGTTGGACTTCTCCCTTTTTTCTTTGCCCAAACCCACAGGATCAGGGAGACATGCGGGAACAGAGGCCTCATAGAGATGGAGACACCAGGACCCGCTCTCAGCGCTTCAGAAGGAGCTGTTCGTCCCCCAGCCTCGGCTCAGCCCACACAGCCTGCCTCCACTTTAGGAAATATGCGCCCCAGAACCTCCTTGTCCTCGGAACATAGGGACGTTTCAGGAAGGCCTGGCCTGGAGCACGCCCCACACATGCTGCCCCCCATGCAGCCCACAGACCCCTCCCCACCTCCCTGAACCCCCAGGCAGCGGAGCCTGAGGCCTAGAGAGACTGTGCCCCTTTTGTTCCCCTTTCCTTGTCAGCCGCCTTCCCCAGCTGTGGAGTCTCCTTGGTTGGCTGTTGAGGCACTGGATGGAGTTAAAATAATGGCTCCTGATAACATAAGGCAGAGGTGTTCTGTGCTCTGCCTAAAAGAGTGTGAGAGGTGCCACTCAGATTTCTCAGTAGGTCTTCCCTCGGCAGGAGGTTTGGGGTAGTTTTATGATGTTCTCTGAACTGTGGGGTGGGGGTAAGGTGGTAAACAGGGCTTCGCAACCCTAAAAGAGAGAAGAGACGTGAACGCATTCTCGGTTCTGGGTTTCTTGCCAGCTACTGAGTTGGAAAGAAAGGAGAATCAAAGCAAATAAGAGAACAATACATTTTGGAAACAGTAATTAGACCCATTCATAGACCTTTCATATTTTGAAACACTGGGGGCACATTCGACTCAATCTGAGCTTTGGTTTGTTAAGCTTTTTATTTTGAGATAAACGCAGAGTCTCCTAAGGCTGCAGGTAATAGTACAGAGAATTCTATCATGTTTCTTTTAACCAATTTCCCCCAATGGGAGCATCTCTCTCATAAAGCTATAGTACAATTTCACCACCAGGAATATTTTAAAAGCTCCAGGTGAATAGTAGGCAGCCGGCTTTGAACCTGGGCTCGAATACAACATGCAGATATTAAGACCAGGAGAGCGAGAAGGCTCAGGAGTGAAACTGAGATTAGGAGGGACGATGCCCTAAATTTTATATGGAATCATCTGATCTGAGGAATAAGGGAAGAAAACAAGATCAAGTCAGGGTAGCCCAGCTGGCTTAGAATAGAGTCTGTCGAGTGAGGCTGACAAAAGTAGCTTAAACCAATGTGCTGACACACAAGGAGTGGGTTTGATGTTAACCAGCCGGGGACTCATAAAGGAGGGCTACTTCATGTTCATGAATAGGGAGACTGAGTATTGTCAAGATGTCCGCTACTCCCAGCTTGACCTATAGATTCAATACGGTCCCGATCAAGATCCCAGCAAGTCATTGTGTGGCTGTCATTAAAGCAATTCTAAAGTTTATATGGAAAGGCAAAAAACAATCAAATGAACAAACAAACAGAATAGCCGAAGAGTATTGAAGGAGAAGAACAGAATTGATGCTACTCACCCTCAGGTCTTACTATAACTAACTCAACAATCAATAATACAAGTGTGTTATTGGCAAAAGAAGAGACAAGTTGATTCACAGAGCAGAACAGAGATTCCAGAAGCAGACCCTCATAAATGAAGCCAAATGTTTTTTGACAAATAAGCGAGGGTCATACAATGAGGCAAAGATAGTTTCTCAAAATTAGTGCCTGAACCACTGGATATCCACATTCAATAAAATAAATGTAAACATAGACCCTCTCCCCATCACAGAAAGTAAGGCAAAATGAATCACAGACCTAAATGTAAAATGCAAACTACAAAACTCCTAGGAGATAAGATAGAAGAAACCTAGATGCCTTTGGGAATGGTGAATACTGTTAAAATACAATGCCAAAGGCAGGATCCGTGGATGAAATAACTGATAAGCCAGACTTCATTAAAAACTCCTGATGATAATCAGAGGCTGAGAAGACAGCCACAGACTGGGAGAAAATATTTTCAAAGGACACATCGGTTAAAGGACTGTTAATCCAAAGTATACAAAGAAATCTAAAGATTCAGAAATACAGAAACAAGCACTTGGTTTAAAAATGGGCCAAAGACTTTGATAAGTACCTCCCAGAAGGAGTTATAAAGATGTCAAATAAGCAAGTGTTCTCCACTGATCCATCCACAAGGAAATGAGATTGTAAAATGACATGCACCGCACAGCTACGAGAACGCACCAGTTCCAGAGCATTGACACACCAAGTGCTTGCAAGGTCTGGAGCAACGGAACTCTCTTTCCTGTTGGTGGAAATGCATCACAGACCAACCATTTATAAAAGCGTTTGGTCGGTTATGACAAAACTGAACTTGTTGACCATGCAACCCAGTAATAGTGCTCTTTGTTATTTACCTAAAGGAGTGGAAATCTTATGCCCACAAAAAAATGGGGGAGGGGGGGGCAGCCTTCACACTGATGTTTAGGGCAGCTTTACTCATAATTGCCACAACATGGGAGCAATCAACATGTCCATCGGTAGGTGAATGGAGAAATAAACTGTGGTACACCCAGCGATGGACTGTTGTTCAGACCTAAAAAAATGAGCTATCGAGCCATGAAAAGACACGGAGGAGCTTTAATGTATGTTACTAAGTGAGTGAAGCCAATCTGAAAAGGCTCCATACTGTATAAGCCCAACTATATGATATTCTGGAAAAGGGAAAACTATGGAGACAGTAAAAAGACCAGTGGTTGTCAGGGGTGGGGAGGCGGAGTGATGAATAAGTGGCGCACAGAGGAATTTTAGGGCAGAAAATAGATAATACCATGATGATGAATGTATCTCACTATATATTGGTTCAAACTCATAGACCATAAAACACCAAGAGTAAACTGTAATGTAAACTACAGGCTTTGTGTGAATATGATGTGTTTGCGTCATTCTTAACAAAGGTACCACCTTTGATGCCTGTGTAGGGACAGGCAGGATAGGATATATAGGGAATCTGTTTTTGCTGAAAACAAAAATTGTTATTCAAAGTAATTCTTAGTAAAATTACACATGCACAAGGTTATTTATTTTCTGATGCATAATCTGTAATTGTAAAAGTTGGAAACATTTATAGATGAGCATACAAAAGATTGGATTATGTCTTGTACTTCCACACAGTGTAGTATGATACCTCTGTGACGAAGGAGTAATATAGACATGAATATGTATGTTGCTGGAATTTCTATATTTTCTCTGGAGAGGGTGATCATTTAGGATTTTACTTTGTAAAATTATTGCAAGAATGTTTCCATATAACAATTCATTTTATAATAATTTATAAAATTGCAACGTTTTCCATTTCCTCATAAGTGAGAGATAATCTACCCACATCATAACAATCAAAGATTTTAGCCGATTTAGTCCCCATAAAGAGTTCAGTGAAGAAAAGCCACCTCCTGGATCCTCCAACTTGAGGAAGAACAGCTATAACACCTGAGTTGTTAAACTCCGTCACTTTTTTTTTTTTAATTCTCACCCATGGATAATTTTTCCATTCACTTTCAGTGAGAGTAGAAGAGATGGAGGCAGGGAGAGAGGATGGGAGGGAGAGAGGGAGGAAGAGAGGGAGGAAGAGAGAGAGAAAGACAGACATTATTGGTTGCCTTCTGCACATGCCCAGATCAGGACCTGGATAGAACCTGCAACCCAGGTACATGCCCTTGACCAGGAATCAGAGACCCTTTTGGGTGGGGGGTGAGGTAGCAGGGGAGTGACACTCCAACCACTGAGTCATACCGGGCAGGGCTACACCCCTTTACTTTTCATTAGGGAAGCCTGTTCCCTTTTTTCCTCCTGCACCCAAGTCAATGAAAAGCAAACATGTTAAACAATACATATGAAAAAAACCTCAAGAGAACTATCTCCTGGGCCAGTTAAGAATATATACAGTTTTGAATGCTCAATTTATCCTTCAGGGAAGCAGGAACAATTATTCCTATAAGAACCAGAGCTGGCGCAGTCCTGACAACAATACTATACAAAAAATGACAATAATGTGTGCCCCAAGTTACCCACCTCAAGGAGACACAACACACAGGGAGACTGTAATGCCCTGTTTACCTGTGCAGCCTCCGCCAGCTCCACCGTGCTCAGGAGCGTATTTTAAATACGTCTACCCAGGAAAGATGAGACCCAGAGGGACCTTATGCCCTGGCAGTGACTGGGCTGTTGCCACACACACAGGTCCTGAAAGCTATTCCTGCAGCAGGAAGTGTAGAGAACAATTCTATCTGATGGGCATAATGAATGGGAAGAAGAGAAAATGATAAGTATGTTTATCGATCCTAAAATAGATAAGACGTGAAGTCTTGCTAAGCAAGGGAGCTGGGCAGGATCAGGAGATAAGGCAGGAAAAAATTTCAGAAACTACAATTTGCAAATATGTCTGGAACCTCCATAGTCTGAAAACATAGATAGCTATGAGAGGCACCTGGAGGACTTTGAGAATATCCTGTGCCGTGTTCCTTCCCCAAGGTGCGATTCCATTTGCTCTACGAGACCCTCGTAACTGGTGTGTGTTGTGTTTAAGTCTCTGAGATGACGGTAACTTGCAGGGACAGCTGAGTGACTGAGCTAGAGCCACAGGACAATCTCTGAAGCACTATCCCATCAACCTTCCTGCTTCTCCAACCAGAGCTTTCGTAGTTAGTGGGGACACATACCAACCTGTGGCCAGCTCTGTTCACACACTCACATTTGTCTTCTTTTGGAAATTTATCTTGTTTCAAATTTCTATGATCCAGGCTCCAAAAAAAAAAAAGGGAAATAAACGCTCAAATGTTAAAGATACCTTATTCTTAGGATTCTACAGCCAATCTGGCTGGTGTTTCTCCGTGGTTAGAGGGTCGTCCAAGCATTGAAGCGTTTCAGGTTTGATTCCCAATTAAGGGTACCAAGAGGGTGGCAGGTTCCATCTCCAGTTCCAAAGGGTGCACTGGCATCCGATGGAGGTGGGGGGGCATCCAATCCATGTGTCTTTCTCACAGTGTTTCTCTCTCTCTCTCTCTCTCTTTTCCCTTCTTCTCTACCTTCACTCTCTCTAAAAATCAAAGGGAAAAATATCCTCGGGTGAGGACTAACAAAAACAACAAAAGAATCTAGAGCCAGGCCACTGTGCTTCAGGTCTTAACTCTGTGAAATTGCATATATTATCTGATTATAAGTTAACTCACTTGTAAAAAAAATGAATTAAAATGCTGCTTGCAATTGTTAAATGATTTGTTACATACAAAATGCCTAAAAGTGCCTGTACCAGATTAGCATAGACTAAAGGCCCAGGAAGCGACAGAAGCATTTTCAAATAGTTAATTACAACCTGTTCTATAAAAAGGATATATCATTTACTGGTAAAATATCAGCGAGTTGAACACAGCAACCTTTTGAAAAGATTATTGTTAAGTAGGATTCCCCACCACTCAAGATTGATTCAGCCGGATGGTACTGCCAAAAAGTGATTGGTAAATTCAAATCTATACAAGGGTAATATGCTAATTAGACTGAACAACTTCCAGACGACTTTCCGGACACCCTTTCGGACAAAGCCATGGTGGCGGAGCTGAGGCAGAGACAGTTAGGGGTGATCAGGCCGGCAGGGGAGAGCAGTTAGGGAGAACAGGCCAGCAGGCAGGTGAGCAAGCTAATAGTCCCAGATTGCCAGAGGGTGCAGGCTGGGCTGAGGGGAATCCCGCCCCCTGCACAAATTTTGTGCACCAGGCCACTAGTTTAGATTATCAAGGGCTCTATTCAATTGCCTTAAAATAAATGAGCGCTCATACAAATGGGAGAAATAATAGAAGCGAACACAATTGCTTTTTAAAGTGCACATGATCTAGGATGAATCTTTAGTAAATAAAAACTAGCTTGAGGATGTTGGTTTAATTAAGGACATGCAGTTGCCCACTCCTCTCTAGCTTTGAGCTAACAGACCAGATAGGAAACCAGGGTAATGAGTTTGGAGCCTTAATGTGTCATTTTACAAGGCTAGAAGGGCACATTGCCTCAGAAGAAGATCCAGACATTTGTGATAAAGTCGGATTAGGCTGTTCGGGTGATTGAAAACGATTGTGTATAGAGAATAGGATGTGTATTTGTTAAAGGAATTTACAAGTAACAGAACACATTTTTATTGAAGAAAAAGAAAGTACTCTTATCCTAAAGTAAATGATGTTCTAAAATAAAAAGGAAAATATAGAACAAAAGATAAAAGGTCTATGAAAGTTGCAGGAAGTTTGTCTGTATTGAATAAGGTTCGTGGAAAAGGAATCTTGAAAAAGAAATCTTATGTGAGGTCAAACTAAGTTTGGAATGGATTCATTTAGTTAAAGTACGCTGATCCAGAATTGGGATTTGGGTTTCTCTCTCTGTTAAAAGGACAGAAGATTTCTTTTTCTATATTCTTGGTATGTTCTTAATAGGAAATTATAAGGGGGAGTAAGATGTACTCTGCACCATCAGGTCTTTGATTGCTTAGGTAAACCAGATCTTAATATCTAAGGAGCGAACTTTTCCTTCTAACAATTTAACTTTCTGTAATTTCTTGTGAAGTCGTTCTTTTAAAAATTCTTTATTGATTAAGGTATTATATATGTCACCTTTCCCCGCCCCCATTAACCTCTCCCCAGCCACTCCCACCCCCCAGCACATGCCCTCAACCCCTGGTGTCTGTGTCCATGGGTTATGCTCATATGCATGCATACAAGTCCTTTGGTTGATCTCCCCCTCTTCTCCCCAACCTCCCCTGCCTTCCCTCTGAGGTTTGATGGTCTGTTCAATGCGTCTCTGTCTCTAGATCTGTTTTTGTTCAACAGATTATCTTGTTCATTATATTCCACAAATGAGTGAGATCGTGTGGTATTTATCTTTACCCAACTGGCTTATTTCACTTAGCATAATATCTCCAGGTCCATCCATGCTGTTGCAAATGATAAGAATTCCTTCTTTTTTACAGCAGCGTAATATTCAATTGTGTAGATGTACCACAGTTTTCTAATCCACTCATCTGCTGATGGGCACTTAGGCTGTTTCCAGATCTTAGTTATGGTAAATTGTGCTGCTATGAACATAGGGGTGCATATATCCTTTCTGATTGGTGTTTCTAGTTTCTTGGGATATATTCCTAGAAGTGGGATCACTGGATCAAATGGGAATTCCATTTTTAGTTTTTGAGGAAACACCATACTGTTTTCCTCACTGGCTACACCAGTCTGCATTCCACCATCAATGCACAAGGGTTCCTTTTTCTCCACATCCTTGCCAGCACTTGTCGTTTGTTGAATTGTTGATGATAGCTATTCTGACAGGTGTGAGATGGTATCTCATTGTTGTTTTGATTTGCATCTCTCAGATGATTAGTGACTTTGAGCATGTTTTCATATGTCTCTTGGCCTTCTGTATGTCCACTTGAAAAGTGTCTATTCAGGTCCTTTGCCCATTTTTTGATTGGATTGTTTATCTTCTTTTTGCTAAGTTGTATGAATTCCCTGTAAATTTTGGAGATTAAACCCTTAATTGGAGATAACACGGTATGTTCTCCCATGCAGTGGGCTTTCTTGTTGTTTTGTTGATGGTTTCTGTTGCTGTGCAGAAGCTTTTTATTTTGATGTAGTCCCATTTGTTGATTTTCTCCTTAGTTTCCTTTGCCCTAGGAGCTGTATCGGTAACGGTGTTGATACAACATATGTCTGATATTTTGCTGCCTGTGGTTTCCTCTAGTATTTTTATGGTTTCCCATCTTACCATAAACATCCTTTATCCATTTTGAGTTTATATTTGTGTATGGTGTAAGTTGGAGGTCTAGTTTCACTTTTTTGCATGTATCTGTCCAATTTTCCCAACACCATTTATTGAAGTGACTGTCTGGACTCCATTGTATGCTGTTGCCTCCTTTGTCAAATATGAATTGAGCATACTGGCTTGGGTTGATTTCTGGGTTCTCTGTTCTGTTCGATTGGTCTATGTTTCTGTTCTTGTGTGGGTACCAGGCAGTTTTGAGGACAGTGGCTTTGTAATACAGCTTGATATCTGGTATTGAGATCCCTCCTACTTTGTTCTTTTTTCTCAGGACTGATGAGGCTATTCGGGGTCTTTTCTTTTATTCCATGTGAATTTTTGGAGCATTTGTTCTTGGTCTGTGAAATATGCCATTGGTATTTTAATGGGGATTGCATTGATTGTATAGATTGCTTTGGGTAGTATGGACACTTTAATGATGTTGATTCTACCAATCCATGAACACGGTATATTCTTCCATTTGTTTATGTCTTCCTCTGTCTCTTTTTTTAATGTCCTGTAGTTTTCTGAGTACAGGTCTTTTACCTCCTTAGTTAAATTTATTCCTAGGTATCTTAATTTTTTTGTTGCAATGGTAAATGGGATTTTTTTAAAAAGTTTCTCTTTAAGTTCATTATTGGTGTATAGAAAATCCATAGATTTCTGGCTATTGATTTTGTATCCTGCTACATTGCCAAATTCATTTATTAAGTCTAATAGTTTTTTGATGGAGTCTTCAGGGTTTTCTATGTACAATACCATGTCATCTGTGAATAATGACAGTTTTACTTCTTCTTTTCCGATTTTGATGCCTGCCTTTTCTTCTTCTTGTCTAATCGCTATGGCTAGCACTTCCAGTACTGTGTCAAACAGGAGTGGTGAGAGTGGGCATCCCTGTCTTGTTCCTGTTCTTAGGGGAAATGGTTTTAGTTTTTGCCCATTGAGTATGATGTTGGCTGTGGGTTTGTCATACAAGGTTTTATTATATTGAGGTGTGATCCCTCTATTCCCACTTTGCTGAGAGTTAGCTTGTCTTCTTTTATTTTTCCTTACGTCATCATGTCTAATGACTGCAGCCATCACCGCCAACGAGGAGCGGCATGTTGGTGATGACATCCTCCTGAACACCATAGGCAAGGATCCTTTGCAGAGGTGACGCTGACCTGGCACACTTTGAGTGGCACAGACGTGGCTGTGAAAGTTGTGAATTTGTAGGGGCTCCTCTGAAGATTTAAGAGAACTTCATTGTCTTAAAGGCTTGAATCTCCTAAACATCACAGTTATTTGAGGTGTTTGCCACCCCGGACACACTGTATCTCTCATGGAGTATGTGAGCAGAGGTCACGTATTTGATTATGTGGGGGAATGTGGATGCATGACCGAGGAGGAAGCCCGAACCACGTTTCACCAGGTATATCAGCAGTACAGTACTGCCACCAGAGGGGCATCATGCACAGGGACCTGAAGCCATAGAACGTACTCACAGAGAGTGATATGACACTCAGCGTAGCCTTTGGCATTAGTACGGAACCTACAGATTAGAAACTGAGCACATTCTGTGGATCCACTGCCTAGACCAGTGGGAGGCAAACCGCAGCTTGCGAGCCACATGCAGCTCTTTGGCCCCTTGAGTGTGGCGCTTCCACAAAATACCACATGCGGGCGCACATGTACAGTCGATTGAAACTTCGTGGCCCATGCGCAGAAGTCGGTTTTCAGCCTGGGCAAGTCTATTTTGAAAAAGTGGCGTTAGAAGAAGTGGTGGTATGTTTGCTGGGGTCGACCCCTCAGAATGAGGACGTTTTTAACAAAGGCCAGCTTAGGAATACCCTAATTAAGTTAATAACAATGTACCTACATATATAGTTTAAGTTGAAAAAATTTGGCTCTCAAAAGAAATTTCAATCGTTGTACTGTTGATATTTGGCTCTGTTGACTAATGAGTTTGCCGACCACTGTCCTAGACGGTCCCAGAAATCTTGACATTCCAGCCCTATTATGGCCTGAAGATTGACATATGGAGCCTGGGGGTAGTGCTCTACAGGATGGTGACAGGGAGTCTGCCATTTGTGGGGCTGACCTTCGGGACAGAGAAGAAATGGATATTGAGTGGGCACTTCTGTGAACCAGCTTTTATGTCTAGAATGTCAACAACTTAAAAAAATTAATGACTATTGACCCCAGCTAAAGACCAACCCTGGAAGATATAATGAAGGACCCATGGGTCAACATGGACCAGGAGGAGGAACTGAGGCCATACATTGAACCACCCTGGGGTGACTTGGACCCTCAGGTACCAGAAATAATGAAGAGCCAGCATGAGATCCAGGAGTCAAAAACATAAAGAAAATATGATAATATCATGAAGATTTACTAATTCTAGAGAGCACGGAAACCAAGAGGAAGGGCCGTAGTGTCAGGGTAAGGCCCTGCCACGCCTGGGACTCCACCTACAGTGTTTTCTCAAGCCAAGAGGTTCCACCACCCGATAAGAATTCCAAACACCCTGCCAATCACCCCGCCAGCCTGGAAGCCAGGATGCCCACTTCCCCAGGCAGCCTAGACTCAAAGACTGCGACCCTCATCCCAGCCCTCCCGCATGGCCCTCGGCTCCCCCTCTAGCCTCAGCAGCAGCAGCAGTGGTGGTGGTGGGGCCCCAGAGGAAGCCCCCATGAAATTACCTTCAAGCTGGGCAGCCCTATGGTGGGACCCCAGCCTTTTCCTCTGGCCACAGACAGGGCTGGCAGCGGGCGGCTAGGAGTGTCTTCAGGTTTTTCTAATGATTCCGATGCTGCAGGCTGCCCAGAAATAAAAAGCATCGCAAAACGACAAACACCAAGCCAATAAATTGATTAAAAAAAAAAAAGAATATACACTGTAAAAAAAAACGATGGATTCTTTTCTTTCTTCCTTTTGTACATATTGCTGCATACCTATCAAGTGGTTAAAAAAATTGCAATGCGCTACATTTACAAGGTCAAATTTGGGTATAAACAGGGTCTATTCCTTCATAGAGCACACAATTTAATTATCTAGGAGGTGGTATTGTAGAGAGATTAAAAGTACTGGCTTTGGAAAGAGGGGAAAGGAGGGGGAAATCAAAGACACTGGCCAAGTAAGGCCTAGGCCAGTGATGGCGAACCTTTTGAGCTCGGCGTGTCAGCATTTTGAAAAACCCTAACTTAACTCTGGTGCCGTGTCACATACAGAAATTTTTTGATATTTGCAACCATAGTAAAACAAAGATTTATATTTTTGATATTTATTTTATATATTTAAATGCCATTTAACAAAGAAAAATCAACCAAAAAAATGAGTTCGCATGTCACCTCTGACACCCGTGTCATAGGTTCGCCATCACTGGCATAGGGAGTCACAGGGGACATTCGTGGTGTATTGGTCCAAGAAGACTCATTGATCATAAGTTAAAGGAAGGGAACATTGTTGACCAAAGTGAGAGGAAACGTAGAGAAAATAAGTGAACATGGACTTTGGAGTTAAACGTGTGCTTGAATCCCATCTCTGTTTAATGCTTTGTTATTAGCTAGTTAGTGTCAGCAAGTGGATTATCAGCCTCAGTCTTTCCTTTTTATACAAGTCTCACAGTGGTGTGAGCCTCATGGGGTCATCGTGATTGGGAATGTCACCCGTATGGCCAGGTACGGGCAGAGAGAAAGGGATGTGAGGATCTCTGGGGAATGGATACGGAGATGATAAAATGGAAAGTCAGGCAGATGGAAAATTATCTTCCAGATTATATGGCAAAGGGGGAAAAGTGGGGCTGTGCATCCTGAGTCTTCCCTGCTCCGTAAAGAAGAGGTGAAGTTTCCATTCAAAGTAAGTAGAGAAAGTGAGGTCAGATCATTTTTTAAATGAGTAGAAAGAAATGATATAGAGATGAGTGGCATGGGAGGCAACATGACATGAACTAAGAGGCTTCTTTAGGAGCCTAGAGGGCTTAGCTGACTGGTTATAAGAGGACTGGAGAGTCCATTGTGTGGAATTTGTTCTCTCCTTGCTCCACAAACAATCCCTGGACCAGGAAAAGAGAAAACTGGATTTGGCCCAGGTTGGAAGAAAGAGGAAGGAATAAAGAGGAGGATGTCAAGAGAGTACAGTCACATCATAGGGCTAATTATAAATGTCAGACCTTGGGACTCAGTGGGAAGAGACTATACAGCAGCAAAAGGGGAGATTAAAGCCTAGGAGACAGAAATATTCCCGGTAATGGCAAATAATCTTCAGGCTTGCCTAAGCTGAGATGTACTGGAGGGAAACAAGTGGAGATCTGGGGAGACGTGAGTATTGCAAAGATGATTTGGTATGGGGCCAGAGTCTCTCAGGCTAATATCAGAAACCAGGCCCTAAAAGGATGAAACACGTCAACCTTCTGAAAAGCAGGAGTGACTTCAGCGGGGAGAGGGGATGGCGAAGATGGGAACTGGTGTTGAATTCAGCAAGAAAGTTTATCACATCATCTGGAAGGCGGTAGGTAATCTGATTTGCAAATGCCATCAGATATTTACTGTGCAAGTTCTTCTTGTTCTTAAGACCCACAGTGAGAAACTGTTCCTGGACACAATGGGCATGAGGCCACCTGTCACTACTTGAGCCAAATTAAGCAGAGACAGGGTTGAATCACATATGAGTGTTTATTCCAATAATGCCGGCAGTATGGGAGAGCAGTAGGTCAACCTGGAAATTCTGCTCTCGGCAAAGGAGAGGGGTAGGGCCTCCAGTCCTGCCTTCAGGAGCTAGAAGTCCGATAACCAGGTGACTAATCTTCTATGATGTTACAAACAGCTCAGCCCATTCCTGGGACCGGGAGATGGTCAGCATTCCTGAGGCAAACTCCCAGATTGGGTCCAGTTGTGGGTCCGGGGGTCCGGGCACAGTAACTGCTGGCGGCTTATCCCAGCAGGTCATCAGTGCAAAAAGTTCATCAAAAGGCTGATGGAACTTGGGGCTTCAGCAGGGCTGAAAACCTGCATGTTATTATCTGCTGCTGGGACAGCCAAGGGCAGTTCCCCAACCTGACCGAACTTTACCTTTGACATGCATATCTGCTTTGCTACAGGGCAAAATGTGTTCATAAAAAGAGAGGGGTCCAGAGATTCAGAGAACTGAGTTTCTAAAGCTAAGCTCCATCTGGCTCCCCCCAAAACACCTTCCAAATTTATATTTCATGTCTAGTCTCTTTATTAATTTGCTGGCAGCCCCTTCTCCAGATTCCTGAACCCTCCTAGATGCAGAACAAAACCCCGGCAAACAACCAAATCAAAGGGTTCCTGTTCTTGATCTGCTTCTAAAATGCATTTTCTTCTTGCAGCACATCTTCCAGTTTCCCAGGGTCTGCAAGGAAGCCTCTTCTCTACAGTTGGCAACATGAATAATCATTATGAAGCAAGTGTGCCTCTATTCTCATGTGCTCTTCCCTCTATCAAACCAAAAGTACAGAACCTCCAGGGCTGTCCTTGCTGCTGGAGCGTGAAACATCACCAGGAGTGTCAGGGAAGTGGACAGAGCAAACCAGGAAACGGCCTTAGGTGTTCCTGGCCACAGCTACTCTGCTCCGGGCTGGCCGTGACCGCGGAACGGCTGCAGCAGGCTGACTTCTGGCAGCAGCCTTATTCAGGCAGCATCTCCTCACCCCTTCCCATTCACCAGGTCTGTCCTGGCATCTCCTTGGCTTTCTTCTCTGTCAGTAGATTTCCCTGTATCTTAGGGAAGACTTCGTAGCTAACGTTTTCCTTCTTCATTTCTCTATGTGCCCACCAGCTGTGCTTTGGGGAAGAAACAGACTGGATCGAGTAAGGCAGCAGGAAGGTGATAAAATGACTTGGAAAGTGTCTTCTCTGGGCCTCAATATTTCCATCCTTACAAAGGAAGAGTTCAGCCAAAGAAATTGGCAATTTAATATAGTTATGCTCTTTATGTTTATTAATATCACGTGATCCTCTCAATATCCTATGAAGTTCATGCTTCCCAGGCTCACATTTCTAAGAGAGGTTGAAGCCAGAATTTGTACTCATATATATGTGTATATATATATATATGCACACACATTATATGTACATACCTATCTATGAGTACATACATATGAGTCATAAAAATCATTGTGTACCTATCTATGAGTCATGTCATTTATAAAAATTATAAAAATTAATTCTAGATCTAGCTATAGCTGCATATACTTATTCTTGCATCAGGGAAGAAATACATAATTTTTATGCCCCAGGACCAACAATTCCAATTTCAATTCATTCCTTGTATTTGTGTGCATGTAAGTGTCCTGGGAGAAGAAACTCCATGAGGAAAAGGAGGACTTCCCTGTGGGAGAAATTGGTTGGTCGCTGGGAATCAAATGACTTGCATTATAAAATGACATTTTCCTGGTGATGCAGGACAGACCTGAGTTCACACCTGTGGTTTCTGAATTCTTAAAAAGCCTTGTAGTCCGCATGCGCTAGCATGAGTGTCCAGTGGAGAGAATCTACTTTAGGGTGAACCTGTCTGTAGCTGGCATGCCTGAGGTCAGCCCTTGTGCAAGCCCTGAGCCTAATCAATCCCTTTTCCACACCAGGACGGGGACTACACACTCACTGCTGGTAAAGAAGAAAGAAAAAGTTATTTTCATTGTGTTCTTTCCTTCCTCTCCGGTCTGAATCCCTGGAAACCAGGACAAGGTGAGACAGCCATGGCCAAGGGTATGGAAAGGGCACCACCTCAGGGTGCTGGGTGATCCCATGTCCGGAAAGCCTGCTGTGCAAGGGATCATGAATTAACTCCCTTGAGCATTTTCACCGGCCTCACCCAAGAAGGACATTAAGTGAGATGGAATGGCCGCCTTTCCTTGCGTGATCATATTTTCCTTGGTCTCCTCCGCTTGGGCACCTACTGTTTTCTGGGTAAGAAAATGTGTGGGTCTTGGGAGAGAAACATCTGGTTTTCTTTTAGTTGTAGGGAAGAGAAAGAATAACATGAATGGATGGGAAATGTTTTGCTGAAACATGGACCTTTGGGCTTGATCATGCAAATTGGTATCAATGGGGCATCGTTATTAGAAACATCACTATCTGAAAAGTAACACGCTTCTACATGATGCATGGGTCAAGAAAAATCAGAAGGGCAATTCAAAATCATTTTGAACATAAAGAAAATGAAACAAAATGAACGAAAGTTTAGGTTCAAACATATGTCATTGCCTCCATACCCTTTTCCTTTTACTCTAATCCCACCATCATCTGGGATGTCCCCAATCTCACTAGATTCTACTTTATCTTTTTTAAAATATATATATTATATTGATTTTTTTACAGAGAGGAAGGGAGAGGGATAGAGAGTTAGAAACATCAATGAGAGAGAAACATTGATCAGTTGCCTCCTGAACACCCCCTACTGGGGATGTGCCCTCAACCAAGGTACATGCCCTTGACCAGAATCAAACCTGGGACCCTTCTGTCCACAGGCCGACGCTCTATCCACTGAGCCAGACTGATTAGGGCTCTACTTTATCTTACTTGTGTTTCTTTTTGCTCAAATAAACATATATATGTACATTTTGTTATTCCTCCTACTTTCCTACATAAACAATAGCACGCTACAGATAGGGTCCTGTTGAGTTTGTTTCTGTTTGTTCATTGTTGCTTTTTGTTTAATATCCCACATGTGAGAGAAATCATAGTTGCTGTCCTTTCCCTGTCTGACTTATTTTACTTCCCATAACACTCTATTTGAAACATGTGTTCTTGGATATTTTAAATACCATCTGATTGTGAGAGAGAAGGGAGAGTAGAACTAACAATAGATCTTGTTTCATTCTCCCACACCCAGCAACACCAGCACCGCTCACCCAAACCAGTTCACTGAATCCCTCAGCCTCTCTGGGGCCAAGGAACTCCTGTTTCCTCATCATCATTCACTTCAATTCAGCCTCTTGATAGAAAAAGGCCTGACACTTTATTTACTGTATCATGTTGAACTTTGAAAAATATGTATTTTTTATTGATTTCAGAGAGGAAGACAGAGATAGAAACATCAGTGAGAGAGAATCATTAATTGGCCGTCTCCTGGGATGGAGCCCAAAACCTGGGCATGTGCCCCGACCGGAACCGAACCTGCGACCTCTTGGTTCCTGGGTCAATGCTCCACTGCTGAGCCACACCCAGCCAAGCCATACTGAGCCGTATACTTGTCCCAATTAGAGTGAAGATGGAACTAAAGCCAACAAAAGCCAAGTCACTTAATGAAAATACTATGGTGGGCACATTATGTGTACAATCCTGAAAGGGTTTTTCTCTTTTCTCATTGACACAGCAAATTTATAACTGAAGTCAGGTCTGTAGAAAATAAAAGAAAGAGTAAAGAAATATATAAAGTAGTTACCGCTCACAAATTCTGTTGTATAATTTTGTACAAATGAGTAATTAAATTACACTTCTTTATTCAGGTAGTAACTTCAATAAGTGAAATCATACCCTATGGAAAACTTTTTTAAATCTATTGTGTCTTTATTTGCAGGACTGAGACCATGGGGCCCCGCTAAATGGCCTCCAGTAAATTTAAGTTTCTGATTTCTGAATTCTGATTCCAACCTGATCACTCTCTTGGCACAAGAGTCCTAAAACCTCATAGTGGTGAAGTAGAATGGGGAGATTCCTGTGCGGCCTTGGACATGTACTAGTCTCTGAACCTCCAGACTTATATTTACACGCAGGTAACACCAGCACGATGGTAGGGAATATCCTTCTGAGCATGAAATGAAACCATACCTGTCACGTATTCAAGGTTAAAGGCTAACCCGTGGTATATACAGGAATTATTTCCAGTCTCAATATAAACCCTAAATCTTCTTTTAAATTTTATTTTTCAATTAAAGTTGCTATTCAATATTATTTTGTATTTCAGCTGTAAAGCATGGTGGTTATACAACCACATAAGTTACATAAATGATCACCGTAAATTTTCAAGTGCCCACCCAGCACTATGCATAGTTATTATAATATTATTGATGAATAGAGGCCCGATGCATGAAATTCATGCAAGGTTCTTGGCCCTTGCAGCCCTGGCTTTGTCCGGAAGGATGTCTGGTCTAATTAGCATATTACACTTTTATTATTATAGATATTCCCTGTGATGTACTTTCTATCTCCATGATTGTTTTGTAACCACCAATCTATACTACTTAATCCCTTCACCTTTTTCACCCGGTCCCCCAAAATCGCTCCCCCTGGCAACCATCATCGCTCCGTTCTCCATTCTCCATACCTGTAACTCTGTTTCTGACAAACCATCACACGCCCTCTAGTGCCCATACTCCTCATGGTGAGCTTCTGGCATTGGGACTCCTAGTTCAGAGGAACACTTTGCATTTGGGGTTGAAGCTGAGGTGTCACAATGCTCATACTTGAGGAAATGGTGGGATGGGCAAAGGCATCCTGTCAGAAGAGACACACAAAAACCTGCCTGACCGAAGAGCAGAGCAGAGAAAACCCTTAGAACAGACCTACCAAGCTCCATCCAGGCTGTTGCAATGGTAAGAACTCCTTCTTTTTTACAGCAGCGGAGTATTCCATTGTGTAGATGAACCACAGTTTTTTAACCCACTCATCTGGGCACTTAGGCTGATGGGCACTTAGGCTGTTTGCAAATCTTAGCTATGGCGAATGGTGAACTGGAGAGCATCATGCTAAGCGAAATAAGCCAGTCAGAGAAAGATAAATATCACATGATCACACTCATTGCTGGAATATAATGAACAACATAAACTGATGAACAAAAACAGATCCAGAGACAGAGAAGCATGGAACAGACCGTCAAACCTCAGAGGGAAGGCAGGGGAGGTTGGGGGTAAGGGGGAGAGATCAACCAAAGGCCTTGTATGCATGCATATAGACCCAATCAATGGACACAGACACGAAGGGGGTGAGGGCCTTAGTAGGGCAGGGGGTTTGGGGGGCAATGGGGGGATAAGGACTCATATGTAATACCTTAATCAATAAAGAAAAAAATCAATTGACCAGTAATATTTGTTGCTATGCCCATGTGGGGCAGTAGCCGCAGGACAGGAATAAGGAGGAGAAATCCACCAATCATCATCTACATGATATTTCCTGTTACTTGCAGCCCCGTGCAGGATGGACTTCCCTAGGATCTCCTTGATGCGCCAGATGAGCCCAAGTGCCCGGATACAGCTGCCCCTGCTTGGGCTACAGATGGCCACACTTTCCAGAATGAGTGTTTCTTTTGTCTTGCTCAGTGGTAAGTTCAAGTTAAAATGTCATTATTTTTTCTCTATATTTCTTCACAGAAATGTCAAATAATCTTAGCCAAGGAACTGGATTTACTAATGCTTGGGTGTTTGTTTTTTTTCTTCAATAGCCACTATTATTCACAAAAGATTGCAGACTGACTACATATATTGTGATTACCTTTTTAAAAAAAATGTAGTGAACATTCAACAAAACAAAACATGCAAAAGAAAATAGAACAGGCAATTTACACAGGGCTCATTGCTTGAGAAAACGTTGGGAATTGATAAAACATGCAATGCGTTTAGGAAAACAAAGAGAAAATTGTGTTGAAAGGAATGTTATATAATTATATCTAAATATATAATATTTAGAGCACAGTGATATGTAAGAATGGAAAGTTAGGCAGAGGCTAACTTCTGGAAAATATAAATATTAGAGAATAGACTGTAGCTATGGGCATGGAAACCTAGTGAGAATTGGAGCAGAGTGTGTGAACCCTGTGAATTGTGCATCATGTTATTGTAGTTATTTTTTACTTCCTGGTAGAAAAAATCTGGCGTTGCAACGTTGAATGGGAAGGTATCAGAATAGGAATGGGTTAGGGGATGAAAGATCCTCTGTGGGAAATTTTCTCATAACACTTTGAATAATCACGACATAGAGGAGAAACAGGCAAGCTGTGGTGGTGACAAGCAGGAGTGGAGAAGGGACGGGTAGAGAGGCAACTGTAAGAGCAGCTCTCTTTCCTAGGGTGACATTTGAAAGATAAGAGACTGTGTAACAATGTCCACTTTCCTTGTGATACTAATCTTTTCTTTCTCTTCTCTTTAGGGAATTTGATCACCGTATTAAATTTGGTTACTATGGCTGATGTTAAATACTCTTACCACAGCAGAGTAATTTAAGAAATATTGTGCAGCCGAACCGGTTTGGCTCAGTGGATAGAGCGTCGGCCTGCGGACTCAAGGGTCCCAGGTTCGATTCCGGTAAAGGGCATGTACCTGGGTTGCGGGCACATCCCTACTGGGGGCTGTGCAGGAGGCAGCTGATCGATCTCTCTGTATCTTCACTCTCTGATGAAGAATCACTGGCTGACCTGGCACTGCTGTTGCTACTGGAGCTGGTGACACTCTTAGACCTTCTTTTCTTCGTCTTTCTATCTACATTCGCTTCTCCAATGCTGTGTTGTAATAATAATCGGTTTTCCTTTTCTTCTAAAGCTTTCTTTAGTTGTGCTGTTCTTGAAGGCCTATGTAGGTATTTCCTTTTTCCTGTGCATTCCTAAGTCCAATGTCCAAATTCCAAGCATTTCTGACATCTTACATGTTTCTTATTTGCTTCAGCTGGTCTCCGGGCGAGGAGTCGATGCATGGGAGTCGCCATCTTAGCACGGCTGAGGTATATCAGTTTGACAGGTTCTTAATTTAACCAGTTATGTTCTAGGGCATTGGTTCTCAACCTGTGGGTCGCGACCCCTTTGGCGGTTGAAAGACCCTTTCACAGGGGTCGCCTAAGACCATCCTGCATATCAGATACTTACATGACGATTCATAACAGTAGCATCATTACAGTTATGAAGTAGCAATGAAAATAATTTTATGGTTGGGTCACAATATGAGGAACTGTATTCAAAGGGCCAGAAGGTTGAGAACCACTGTTCTAGGGTAAGTCATACAAACTCTACTTTCCCCATCACCTTTCCAGCTAATCCACAGTCAGCTTCAGCTGGCCACAGGGACCCTCCTCCTCTCACCGCTTCTACCTTCCTTGGTTTTGTACAAGGTTTTGTGTAGAGGCCCAGGCCTGTCCTATTTTAAAGAGCCTGGGCATCTGTGTTCTGTGTTAATTCTCCAGGGGATTCTAGAGCACATCTACATTTGAAAACTATTTTCTCTTTCTTTTTCTATTTTATTGCATTTATTGGGGAGACATTGGTTAATAAAATTATATAGCTTTCAAGTGTGCAATTTATTATACACCATCCTATATAATAAAGACCTAATATGCTAATTAGACTGCATGGTGTAACAACCTTCCAAATCCAGAACGAACAGTGGGCAGGGGACGGGCTGCGAGGGCCTACTCTTGCACGCATTTTGTGCATCAGGCATCTAGTCTCTAAATAGTTGTATATTCACCACCCAAAGTCAAGTTTTCTTCCTTCACCATATATTTGAACCCTTTACCCTTTCCTACCTCTGTCCCTTTCCTTTGGATCTATATGTTTTTGTTTGTTCATTTGTTTTCAGTTTTATATCCACATGAGTGAAATCATATATATATATTTTTTACTTTTTCGCTCTGACCTACTTTGATTAGCATGATATTCCCAAGATCCACTCATGTTGTCACAGATGTCAGCATTTCATCTTGTTTCATGGCTGAGTAGTATTCCACTGTGTACATGTACCACATGTTCTATATCCAATCATCACCAGTTGTTCCCATGTCTGGTCACCGTGAATAATACTGCAAATGAACATAGGGATGCCTATACCTTTACTAATAAATGTTCTCAATTTTTTGGGATAGATAACCAGAAGAGGGATTGCTGGGTAAGTTCCATTCTTAATTTTTAAAGGCACCTCCAAACTGTTTCCATGGTGGCAGCAGCAATTTACATTCCCATCAGTGCGGTGAGAACTATGTTCCAGACCGAGTCCCTCCATTCCTCAGCGTGTCCTCAACAACTGGCAGAACTGAAAGTGCAGGTAAGATGTCACTGAGGAAGTGACACTGGGAAGGTACCGTCTCTCTGGGCTAGCTTGTTTTATCTCTACAGTGAGAATTTTAACTTGGATCATAAAAGTTATATAACATCTATATAATTAGCATGGCTATGTATACTACTTTGTCTCTGTCACTATATCAAACATGAGTAAGGTGACGTCAACTAAACCCAAAATGCGTGGACTGAGAGCCTCATTCAGGTAGCCATTGGCTGTCTGAGTTGGATTGAGGATCATCTAAACAATCTGTGATGTCCTCCACAAGATTCCTCAAGGGACAGCATGTACCCAGATTTCCCACCGAGGGGAAATGCACTGCCTGGTCAAGTGTGAACGACGCTGTAGAGGTATGATCATTAGGAAGCACTGCTTGCCTTGAATCAAAACTTACAGTGATGGTGCTTTCAACCATCAGAGCCTTTCGTGACAGAGCAGAAGTTTACTCGCAGTTAGCAGCAGAAGATGAATAGTCTGTCTTTCTATCAGTACATACTCAAAGCTCTTTCTCCAGTCATTTACTTCAGTCATTTCTCAAGTCCTATTTTCATTATTTCATTCCATATGGTCTGGACAGGCTACATTTAGGTAGTACACACCTTAAAGTATTAGGCATAACCTTAACGAAAAAAAGCTTTTGATTAGCTGATAAACCCTTTCCTTGATTACATTGGGCCCTCCTAGGACTGGTGGGCTCCTCGCATGGATGACATGGTGGTAGCAGCTGCAGAGAATTCGTGCACTGGGCTTCTCGTATCTCATAAGGGCCTTGGATCTAGATTACATCAAGTACACTAACAACCTTTGCCTTGACTGATGTGAGTGACAAAGAAAATAATGTAATTTTCCCCCAAGCTTCAGAAATCATGCAATATCTTTGAATAAACTTTGCAGTTCATTCAATGATAGATAAGGCCTATGTTTTAGAATGCAAATCCATATTGGCTGATATTCGTGATTGTAAGATTGCCCCTGGGTGCTTGTTAGAACTCCAGTCCTAGATCCCTCTTCTGGAGCCTTTGGCTCTTTCTGATAAAGAGGATCCCAAGTGTCTGTAATTTTAATGAACACCCAGGTAACGTATTATTTTTTAATCTTTTAAAGTAGTTACTTGTAGTTACCAGAAGTAATCATGTGTCTTAAACCATTAATCAACAAAAGGTTGTATTTTCAATAAGGATAATATTATTCAGTATTGTATAGATGGAAATATTTATGATTGTAAGTTGCATTAGGTTTTATATGATCAAACACACGATTAAGGTAGTTTTTTTCATCTGCTATTTAATGATCAAACGGAGAATGAAAATCAATCTAGGTTCTTAGAGTTGAGAGACAATTTCCAACACTCTCTACTCCATCTTGTATAGAACAGAAGGCTTTGTCCAGTCACCTAGGAAGTTAACGCCCTCATTGAAAAGGCTCAGAGTGGCGTCCTCCGAAAAGTAGGCTTGCTAACACGGCCCTAGGAAGGCTCGCAGAGCCCATAATGCTTCCATCCAAATGCTCCGTTACTTTCTCTGTAAAGAGAAAGAGAAAGGAGACATTATTACAAGCAGCATTGAACACTGCCTGGGCATTACACTGAGTCAGTGGTTCTCAATCTTGCTGCACTGATGTTGTGGCCCCACCCCATAACAAAGAAACAGAATTTCCGGAGGATGAGGCCCAGAAATCAGGATTTTAAAAAGATTCCAGGGTGATTCTGATGTGCAGCCGAGGTTGAGAACCACCGCCCTGAGTGCTTCTAAATGAGCAGCAGGGCATGGAGAGGCTGTGCTCCCTCCACAGCAGCTGGGACCCCCGTGCCTCCCAGCCCTTCACGCATCCTTCCCTCAACTGGGGCTACTGGGCTCTTCCTACATCGTCAGTCCTGGCTCAGTCCTGGAAACCACCCAACAGGAGAGAGGCGAGGACTGGAGATGGTTTTGATGGTTCTATCAGAGTAGAAGCCACTTTGGGGATTAAATAAGAGGAAACAAATTTGAGAGACAATGAAGAGGGAAGTGGGAAGACTGGTAGAACCTTTAGACTGCAAACTCCTTGGCGAGAAGCAGATGTGAAAGGAGCGGGTGGCAGTGTCCTGGGAGGCCCTGCTCTCTGAGGAAGGTCCGCAGGCCATCGCGGAGTTCGGGAGACACGGTTGACCCCCAGAGGGGCCCCTTCCCAGCATGAATAGGCTCATTGTGATGGCTCTCAAATTCCTCTGGTCAAGCAGTGTTTGCTGCTCAGCTATGCTCCCTGTAGCTTGATGCCACATCACAAAGATGATCAGGTATCATACGGACTTCAGAATTCAATCTATTGGCCATAGACCCATCAGTAAGTCCTTGTGGTTAAATTCATTGATTTGTACATTTCCAGAATATCCAGCAGATGTATGGAGAAGTCCAATACAAATCTGCCTTTGCAAATGAGAACTCCCGGGAAAGGTACCAGTGTGATCCTGTGGCATTTACCGAGATAGTACAATTCCCACCACACCCCCACCCCCCATGTACTGTGCCTAGGCTATCAGAAACATGGGTTTTCCTATCATTTTGGGATGGTTTCCTCATTATTTTCGAAGATTCAATATTTAGCCTTATATTCTTACAACATTGCACTGCAGAAAATGCATGTATTGGCGTAAGTTTGCTCATTCGTTCCGCAGACTGGACTCAGTTTTTTGGAGCAGATATATAGTCGGTTTATATATCTATCACAGTCTGGCTGTCAAATATAAAGAACAACATAAAATTTGTCAGATAATGAACTTTTGGAAAAAAAGTATTTAACCTTAGCACAAGTACTATGCATCCAAATGGAATGAAAATATTCTATATTGAGGTTTGGAAATAAACAATCTACTTAGTCATAAAATATTATTAATATATTTTTACAAACCCAATATCCTTTTTAAAAGCAGGCCAATGGCTGGATGTATTGTTATAATGCCGCCACTCTCCTCTCCCTTCCCTTCATGCCTTCATCAGGTTTCCCTCATTATTTCATACCACATGGACCAGTAAAGTGGAATGTTAATATTTTCCCTATCTTTTTCGGTGGTTTCACTACTAGAGAGTCAGATACATTCAGATTATTACCACATATGTATATATTCACATATATTAGTATTTACATATATATGTATAAAATTTGGTTAGTATTGACAGTATTGGTAATTTACATAAACAATAGGTTGCGTAGTCTTACATGACTGCATTTTGAAATGTCTTTGTAATCTTTATTTATTTAGATGTTTCTTCTCTCTATATAATACCCTCCTCTATGGATATATGGAAATTATGGTTGTATCCACCTCTAAGTGGATAATTTTTGTAATCCTCTTGTTTTGCTAGATAAATAAATCTACTTTAAATAGACTGTAACCTTTATCAGATGCTTGCAGATAACAAGGATACCCAGTAATGGAATCTTTAAAATAATGGAATATTTTATCTTATGGAAAACTAGAGGCCAGTGCACGAAATTCGTGCATGGGGGGGTCCCCTCAGCCCAGCCTGCACCCTCTCCAACTGCCAGGACCCCTCAGGGGATGTCCAACTGCCGGTTTAGGCTCGATCCTGGGGATCAGGCCTAAACAGGTAGTCAGACATCCCTCTCACAATCCTGGACCTCTGGCTCCTAATTGCTCACCTGCCTGCCTGCCTGGTCACCTCTAACTGCCCCCCACTGCCGGCCTGGTCTCCACCAACTGCCCCCCCCACCAGCTTAGTCGACCCTCACTGCCCCCCCTGCCAGCCTGGTTGCCCCTACCTGCCCCCCTCTGCCAGCCTGGTCACCACTAACTGCCCTTCCCCTATTGGCCTGGTAGCCCCCAACTGCCCCCCTTGCTGGACTTGGTTGTCCCTCATGGCCCCCCTGCCAGCCTGGTCGCCCCACGCAGCTTGCTGTTCAGTTGTTTGGTCGTCCCTCACTACCACCCTACCCCGCTAGCCTGGTTTCCCCACACAGCCTGCTGTTCTATCATCTGGTCATCCATCACTACCCCCGCCCCGCTGGCCTGGTCATAAGCAGCCATCTTCTGAGAGCTTGAGGGTTAATTTGCATATGACCTCTTTATTATATAGGATACCAAATATTTTTATATGGCTGGCTAGGTTTTATTTATTTAACTTACTGTAATAATGGCACAATTCAAATAAAATTTTTGGAAGGATCATTCTGTTGCACATTTGGTTTGGTGAATTATATATATTTTTTAAATATATTTAATTGATTTTTTACAGAGAGGAAGGAAGAGGGATAGAGAGTTAGAAACACCGAGGGGCGAGAAACATCGATCAGCTGCCTCCTGCACACCCCCTACTGGGGATGTGCCCACAACCAAGGTACATGCCCTTGACTGGAAACGAACCTGGGACCCTTCAATCTGCAGGCTGATGCTCTATTCACTGAGCCAAACTGGCCAGGGCGAATTTTATTTTTTAATAGAACAAGTGAGAGAGAGTAGAGAGGTAGAAACAGCAACTATGAGAGGGACATCAAACAGCTGCCTCCTGCAGGCCCCCTACTGGGGATTAAGGCAACAGCCTGGGAATGTGCCCTGACCAGGAACTGAACCAGGGGCCTCTTGGTTCATGGGTCAATGTTTAACCACAGAACAACACTGGCAGGGCTGTTTGGTGAGACTTGCTGCTAAAAATTACAATATAAAATAATCAAAAGTTGCCCAGCCAGTGTGGCTCAGTGATTCAGCATCAACCTGTCAACCAAGAGATCACGGTTCCAATCCTAGTCAGGGCACGTGTCCAGATTGCAGGGTGCATCCCCAGTGTGGGGCGTGCAAGAGGCAGCCAATCCATGATTCTGTTGTCATGATGTTTCTATATCTCCCTCTCCCTTCCTCTCTCAGATCAATAAAAAATATATTTAAAAAATTAAAAGCTTTTTTAAATTTCCAAATGAATCAGTATTAACTTACCTCCTCCTCGCGAATGTGTCTTTGTGGTGTAAGAAGAGTTTCTGCAACAAGCACACAGAGAAAATGTAAAAATAAGAAGAAGGGAAAGAAATCCAAGTCTCTGGTGGGAAGACCCTATACTTTTTAGCAGCAAAACTCTATACAAATGGCCTCCTCAGGACACCCAGGTCCGAGGGGAGCCTTTTGTGGGCGGATCAAAAGAGTAAGTTCCCAAAGTAAGCCCAAGTCTGGAAATGTAATTCCAAGTTATTCTCATCTGTGAACAACAATCTGAAGTGTTGTGCAGTGATCATCAAACAGTCCTGTGAAGATAACATCGTTCTTTTGTTCATTTGTTAATAAGTGAGACATCCTAGTCAGGGAAGACAATGCCTTGCTTAATGCCACTCTGCACGCCTCGCATAAGGTCACTGAACATGGAGAAATGACCACTTCCAGAACTAGGACTCAGTTCTAATGTCGGGGTCTATTCAACACCTCACAGGTCCTTGACTCAAAGTCACTGTTCTTCTTGCACTAAAGGAAGGTACGTTTTGAATGAGTTCTCACCTTACACAAAGGTTGGACTTTAGTGGCCTCAGAACTGGCAGACAACAAGTGAGATGGCCAAGGATTAGCCGATCCAGGAGACACCATTACCCCTACCATCTGCATTTAGCAAACATGGAGTCTGACCTCCAAAAAGTAATAGTTATGTCAATATCTTTAGTCAGAAATGAACAAAAAGCTAAGTTCTGCTCCTTCTAGCCCACCTCTCTGCCCCCATCTCTCTAGGGTGGAAATGAAGACACAACCCCCTGATATGATCATAAAAGGGGGTTGGTAACATGCCCGCTGTCCTTTGCCAGTTTAAGTGCTACAAACCCAATGAAAGGAGCTGCTCCATTTCTGGTGACAGACGTTGTCTCCTGCGTTTTCTAAGATGTGTGAGTTGCTTCACCCAGAACTGAGAATGTACTCACCAGAATAAAGAGGACATACCAAGGCAGTGATGAAGATGATTGTGAGCAATGATGAGGAAAAGGACATTTTGTCAGATCTGTAGGAAAACCCGGAAGGGCTGATTACGACACATGACACAGGGACACATTTCCTATTGGCAATCGAAAGTTTCTTACAGGCCAAGGACCTGCTTCTCCCCTGGACGCCTCATTATGTTGGACTTCTCCCTTTTTTCTTTGCCCAAACCCACAGGATCAGGGAGACATGCGGGAACAGAGGCCTCATAGAGATGGAGACACCAGGACCCGCTCTCAGCGCTTCAGAAGGAGCTGTTTGTCCCCCAGCCTCGGCTCAGCCCACACAGCTGCCTCCACTTAAGGCAGTGGTTCTCAACCTTCTGGCCCTTTAAACACAGTTCCTCATGTTGTGACCCAACCATAAAATTATTTTCGTTGCTACTTCATAACTGTAATGTTGCTACTGTTATGAATCGTAATGAAAATATCTGATGTGCAGGATGGTCTTAAGCGACCCCTGTGAAAGGGTCGTTCGACCGCCAAAGGTTGCTGACATTTTTAGATGAAGAAACTGAAGGGCAAGGCAGATAATAACTTGCTAACATTCTAACATAAAGGGAATGAATGAGACTGATTATTTCAATGCTGTTTCCGATGTCCATGCAGTTGCCTCACAATAAACAAATCTCCATTTCAAGGCAGATGAGTTAGCAAAGAGGGTTTGTCTAAGGTAAGGCTTTGATGTTAGCATGGTAACTGAATACCAGACCTGAAAGAGATTATTCTAGCAAATTCCATTGGAAAAGATGACCTCCACAACAGACAAGGATCGTTCAAGTGCTTCAACTCTGTAGGTCGGAAACGGGATGTATTTCTCTGCCCCAGTACCCAGTGGCCATTCCAATCCACTATACAGTTTCTTCCCTTTTACAATACAGGGATTTTTTAAATCCGTTAATGTAATCTTAAAGGGGGCACGTGCATTTGGTTTACCAATTCAAGGATTCTAAACCAAATGGAACAACCAATTTGTCCCTAGATGACACCAAATCTTGCCTACATTTTCTAGGACATGAGAAATGCTCTATCCAGGATTGGACACTGTACTCACCAGGAGAAAGTGGAAATGCCGACATGATGATAAAAAGTCTGGTTTTGATATTCAGTGAGAAGTTAGCCATTCAATCTCCTTAGAAAGTTGTAAAGAAACCAGAATGTTTATGCCACATAAAGAGTTCAATGAAGGGAGGCCACCTCCTGGATCCTCTAACTTGAGGAAGAACAGCTATAACACCTGAGTTGTTAAACTCCTTCACTTTTTTTTTTTTTTAAATTCTCACCCAAGGATAATTTTTCCTTTGACTTTCAGTGAAAGTAGAAGAGATGGAGGCAGGGAGAGAGGATGGGAGGGAGAGAGGGAGGGAGAGAGGGAGGAAGACTGAGAGAAAGTGAGAGAGAGAAAGACAGACATTATTGGTTGCCTCCTACACATGCCCAGATCAGGACCTGGATAGAACCTGCAACCCAGGTACATGCCCTTGACCAGGAATCAGAGACCCTTTTTGGTGGGGGGGGGAGGTAGCAGGGGAGTGACACTCCAACCACTGAGTCATACCGGGCAGGGCTACACCCCTTTACTTTTCATTAGGGAAGCCTGTTCCCTTTTTTCCTCCTGCACCCAAGTCAATGAAAAGCAAACATGTTAAATAATTCATATTAAAAAAGCTCAAGAGAACTATCTCCTGGGCCAGTTAAGAATATATACAGTTTTGAATGCTCAATTTATCCTTCAGAGAAGCAGGAACAATTATTCCTATAAGAACCAGAGCTGGCGCAGTCCTGACAACAATACTATACAAAAAATGACAATAATGTGTGCCCCAAGTTACCCACCTCAAGAAGACACAACACACAGGGAGACTGTAATGCCCTGTTTACCTGTGCAGCCTCCGCCAGCTCCACCGTGCTCAGGAGCGTATTTTAAATACGTCTACCCAGGAAAGATGAGACCCAGAGGGACCTTATGCCCTGGCAGTGACTGGGCTGTTGCCACACACACAGGTCCTGAAAGCTATTCCTGCAGCAGGAAGTGTAGAGAACAATTCTATCTGATGGGCATAATGAATGGGAAGGGGAGAACATGATAAGTATGTTTATCGATCCTAAAATAGATAAGACATGAAGTCTTGCTAAGCAAGGGAGCTGGGCAGGATCAGGAGATAAGGCAGGAAAAGAATTTCAGAAACTACAATTTGCAAATATGTCTGGAACCTCCATAGTCTGAAAACATAGATAGCTATGAGAGGCACCGGGAGGACTTTGAGAATATCCTGTGCCGTGTTCCTTCCCCAAGGTGTGATTCCATTTGCTCTACGAGACCCTCGTAACTGGTGTGTGTTGTGTTTAAGTCTCTGAGATGACGGTAACTTGCAGGGACAGCTGAGTGACTGAGCTAGAGCCACAGGACAATCTCTGAAGCACTATCCCATCAATCTTCCTGCTCCTCCAAACAGAGCTTTCGCAGTCAGTGGGGACACATACCAACCTGTGGCCAGCTCTGTTCACACACTCACATTTGTCTTCTTTTGGAAATTTATCTTGTTTCAAATTTCTATGATCCAGTCTCAAAAAAAAAAAAAAGGAAATAATCCTTATTCCTAGGATTCTAGAGCCAGTCTGGCTGGTGTTTCTCAGTGGTTAGAGGGATTTTGGGGGACTGGGTGAAAGAGGTGAAGGGATTAAGTAGTACAGATTGGTGGTTACAAAATAATCATGGAGATAGAAAGTACATCACAGGGAATATCTTTAATAATAAAAGCGTAATATGCTAATTAGACCAGACATCCTTCCAGACAAAACCAGGGCTGCGAGGGCCGAGCCCCTTGCATGAATTTCGTGCATAGGGCCTTTAGTCATCAATAATATTATAATAACTATGCATAGTGCTGGGTGGGCACTTGAAAATTTACAGTGATCATTATGTAACTTATATGGTTGTATAACCACCATGCTGTACACCTGAAACTAATACAAAATAATATTGAATAGCAACTTTAATTGAAAAATAAAATTTAAAAAAAATATTTAGGGTTTATATTGAGACTGGAAATAACTCCTGTATATACCACGGTTTAGCCTTTAACCTTGAATATGTGGCAGGTATGGTTTCATTTCATGCTCAGAAGGATATTCCCTACTATCGTGCTGGTGTTACCTGCATGTAAATATAAGTCTGGAGGTTCAGATGCTAGTACATGTCCAAGGCCACACAGGAATCTCCCCATTCTACTTCACCACTATGAGGTTTTAGGACTCTTGTGTCAGGAGAGTGATCAGGTTGGAATCCGAATTCAGAAATCAGAAATTTAAATTTACTGGAGGCCATTTAGCGGGGTCCCATGGTCTTAGTCCTGCAAATAAAGACACAATAGATTTTAAAAAGTTTTCCATAGGATATGATTTCACTTATTGAAGTTACTAACTGAATAAAGGAGTGTAATTTAATTACTCATTTGCACAAAATTATACAACAGAATTTGTGAGCGGTAACTACTTTATATATTTCTTTACTCTTTCTTTTACTTTCTACAGACCTGACTTCATTTATAAATTTGCTGTGTCATTGAGAAAAGAGAAAAACCCTTTCAGGATTGTACACATAATGTGCCAACCATAGTATTTTCATTAAGTGACTTGGCTTTTGTTGGCTTTAGTTCCATCTTCACTATAATTGGGACAAGTATATGGCTCAGTATGGCTTGGCTGGGTGTGGCTCAGCAGTGGAGCATTGACCCAGGAACCAAGAGGTCTCAGGTTCGGTTCTGGTCGAGGCACATGCCCAGGTTTCGGGCTCCATCCCAGGAGACAGCCCATCAATGATTCTCTCTCACTGATGTTTCTATCTCTGTCTCCCTCTCTGAAATCAATAAAAAATATATTTTTTAAAAGTTCAACATGATACAGTAAATAAAGTGTCAGGCCTGTTCCTATCAAGAGGCTGAATTAAAGTGAATGATGATGAGGAAACAGGAGTTCCTTGGCCCCAGAGAGGCTGAGGGATTCAGTGAACTGGTTTGGGTGAGCGGTGCTGGTGTTGCTGGATGTGAAAGAATGAAACAAGATCTATTGTTAGTTCCGCTCTTCCTTCTCTCTCACAATCAGATGGTATTTAAAATGTCCAAGAACACATGTTTCAAATAGAGTGTTATGGGAAGTAAAATAAGTCAGACAGGGGAAAAGACAGAAACTATGATGTCTTTTTTTTTTTGAGCACTTACTATGTAGTATTTTATTTTATTCTTTTAATTTCTTTATTGATTAAGATATTACATACGTGTGCTTATCCCCCCATCCCCCCCCCCACTCATGCCCTCACCCCCCTATTGTCTGTGTTCATTGGTTAGGCTTATATGCATGCATACAAGTCCTTTGGTTGATCTATGATTTCACTCACATATGGGATATTAAACAAAAAGCAACAAACAGAAACAAACTCAATGGGTACCTATCTATAGTGTGCTATTGTTTATGTAAGAAAGTAGGAGGAATAACAAAATATATATATATATGTTTATTTGAGCAAAACGAAATACAAGTAAGATAAAGTAGAATCCAGTGAGATTGAGTACATACCAGATGATGGTGGGATTGGAGTAAAAGGAAAAGGGTATGGAGGCAATGACATATGTTTGAACCTAAACTTTCGTTCATTTTGTTTCATTTTCTTTCTTTTTAAATTAAAACTTTATTGTTCAGATTATTACAGTTGTTCCTCTTTTTTCCCCCCATAGCTCTCCTCCACCCAGTTCCCACCCCACCCTCTGCCCTTACCCCCACACACACTGTCCTCATCCATAGGTGTATGATTTTTGTCTAGTCCCTTCCTGCACTCCCACCCCCCTTTCCCCCCAAGAATTGTCAGTCCACTCCCTTTCCATGCCCCTGGTTCTATTATATTCACCAGTTTACTCTGTTCATCAGATTTTTTATTCACTTGCTTTTTAGATTCACTTGTTGATAGATATGTATTTGCTGTTCACAATTTTTATCTTTACCTTTTTCTTCTTCCTCTTCTTAAAGAATACCTTTCAGCCGAAACCGGTTTGGCTCAGTGGATAGAGCGTCGGCCTGCGGACTGGGGGGTCCCGGGTTCGATTCCGGTCAAGGGCATGTACCTGGGTTGCGGGCACGTCCCCAGTGGGAGATGTGCAGGAGGCAGCTGATCGATGTCTCTCTCTCATCGATGTTTCTAACTCTCTATCTCTCTCCCTTCCTCTCTGTAAAAAATCAATAAAATATATTAAGAAAAAAAAAAGAAAAGTTTCCTATTTAAAAAAAAAAAGAATACCTTTCAGCATTTCATATAATGCTGGTTTGGTGGTGATGAACTTCTTTAGCTTTTTCTTATCTGTGAAGCTCTTTATCTGACCTTCAATTCTGAATGATAGCTTTGCTGGATAAAGTAATCTTGGTTGTAGGTTCTTGCTATTCATCACTTTGAATATTTCTTGCCACTCCTTTCTGGCCTGCATAGTTTCTGTTGAGAAATCAGCTGACATACGTATGGGTACTCCCTTGTAGGTAACTGACTGTTTTTCTCTTGCTGCTTTTAAGATTCTCTCTTTGTCTTTTGCCCTTAGCATTTTAATTATGATGTGTCTTGGTGTGGTCCTCTTTAGATTCCTTTTGTTTGGGGTTCTCTGTGCATCCTGGACATGTAAGTCTATTTCTTTCACCAGGTAGGGGAAGTTTTCTGTCATTATTTCTTCAGATAGGTTTTTAATATCTTGCTCTCTCTCTTCTTCTGGCACCCCTATAATTCAGATATTGGTACGCTTGAAGCTGTCCCAGAGGCTCCTTACACTATCTTGATATTTTTGGATTATTTTTTCTTTTTGCTTTTCTGGTTGGGTATTTTTTGTTTCTTCACATTTCAAATCTTTGACTTGATTCTTGGGATCCTCTTGTCTGCTGTTGGATCTCTGTATATTATTCTTTATTTCAGTCAGTGTATGCTTAATTTCTAGTTGGACTTTTTTCATATCCTCCAGGGTCTCACTAAATTTATCGGCGGTTTCTAGAAAATTCTTGAAAAACCTTATATCTGTGGTTTTGAACTCTATATCCAGTAGTTTGCTTTCCTCCATTTCTGTCATTTGTGACCTGTTTCTTTGTCTCCACATTTTTTATGCTTCCCTGTGTTGGTAGAGTGGCTTTGTATGCTAGGTGTCCTATAGGTCCCAGTGCCTCAGACTCCCCAATTACCTGAGGTGGACACTCTTGGTGCACCCCCTTGTGGGCTTTGTGCACAGTCTTGTTGTAGTTAAGCCTTGATTGTTGTAGGTATCACTGGGAGGAATTGACCTCCAGGCCAATAGGCTGTGAGAATCAGCTGTGTCTGCAGTGGGAGAACTTCTGTGCTGAAGACACCCTTCTAGGGCAAGACTTGCTTCAGTGGGGCTTTGGTGCTCACTGAGTCTGCCCCCTGAGTGTGTCCCTTACAGATCTGAGGAGTTGTAATCTGGATGGTCCCACTCTGACCATTGGGTACCCTGGCTCTTGGATCTAAGGAGGTGCTAATTTAGCCTCTGCCTGAGGCTACCCAGCAGGAGCTACGAAGAGATCTGCAGATTCCCCTTCCTTGTTTGGGGTTTGGAGGTGCCCAGATGAGGCCCAGCTGTGAAGCAATGCAAGCTGCTGTGGGCCTTGGGCCTTCTCTTGGAAGTTCTGGGTCTGTCTGGCCCAGCTGGGGTTTGTTAGGTAATTTTCAGATTGCAAGGTGCCAGGGCATTCATATGCAAAAGCCTCTGCTGCAGCCTGGGTGGGGAGGGGTCTCAGGGAATCAACAGGGTGGAGCAAACAGCTATGGCTGACCCTCAGCCCTGCCCTAAGAGGCCCTGCATCTCATTGTTCCGGTAATCGCTGCAAGCACCTCTGAGGGAAAGCCGCCCTCGAGTTCCGAGTTCTGCCCACTGCCAGACAGTCCAGTTTCTCCCCGCATGAGTCTAGTTCCCCAGAGACTCACCCGGAACTGGAGTTCAAAACAGTTGGGGGCCTGTGACTCCCTCCCGATTCAAAAAGACAGCTACATCCTCAGTTGCCAGCCCATGCCGTGTGCGCCTCTGTACCTCTGCACTTTACTTCCGCGCCTCCTCTGAGTCTCAGTGTGCTTTTCCTTTTCCTTCTAGTTGCAGAATTTCCACTCAGCCAGCCTTCCTGTAGTTCTGGATGATGTCCATTTTGTCTTTTCATTGTATTTTTGAAGTTGTTGTGGGAGGCAGCAATTTCCCGTGTTTACTTATGCCACCATCTTGGTTTCTTGTTTCATTTTCTTTATGTTCAAAATGATTTTGAATTGCCCTTCTGATTTTTCTTGACCCATGCATCATGTAGAAGCATGTTACTTTTCAGATAGTGATGTTTCTAATAACGATGCCCAATTGATACCAATTTGCATGATCAAACCCAAAGGCCCATGTTTCAGCAAAACATTTCCCATCCATTCATGTTATTCTTTCTCTTCCCTACAACTAAAAGAAAGTCAGATGTTTCCCTCCCAAGACCACACATTTTCTTACCCAGAAAACAGTAGGTGCCCAAGCGGAGGAGACCAAGGAAAATATGATCACGCAAGGAAAGGCGGCCATTCCATCTCACTTAATGTCCTGCTTGGGTGAGGCCCGTGAAAATGCTCAAGAGAGCTCATTGCTAATCCTCTGCACAGCTGGCTTCGGACATGGGATCCCCCAGCACCCTGAGGTGGTGCCCTTTCCATACCCTTGGCCATGGCTGTCTCACCTTGTCCTGGTTTCCAGGGATTCAGACCGGAGAGGAAGGAAAGAACACAATTAAAATAACTTTTTCTTTCTTCTTTACCAGCAGCCAGTGTGTAGTCCCCGCCCTGGTGTGGAAAAGGGATTGATTAGGCTCAGGGCTTTCCCAAGGGCTGACCTCAGGCATGTTATCTACAAACACCCTAAAGTAGATCCTCTCCACTGGACACTCATGCTAGCGCATGCGGACTATAAGGCTTTTTAAGAATTCAGAAACCACAGGTGTGAACTCAGGTCTGTCCTGCATCACCAGGAAAATGTCATTTTATAATGCAAGTCATTTGATTCCCAGCGACCAACCAATTTCTCCCACAAGGAAGTCCTTCTTTTCCTCATGGAGTTTCTTCTCCCAGGACACTTACATGCACACAAATACAAGGAATAAATAGAAATTGGAATTGTTGGTCCTTGGGCATAAAAATTATGTATTTCTTCCCTGATGTGAGAATGAGTATATGCAGCTATAGCTAGATCTAGAATTAATTTTTATAATTTTTATAAATTACATGACTCGTATATAGGTAAACAATGATTTTTATGACTCATATGTAGGTACTCATAGATAGGTATGTACATATAATGTCTGTGCATATATATATACATACACATTCTGGCTCCAACCTCTCTTAGAAATGTGAGCCTGAGAAGCATGAACTTCATAGGATATTGAGAGGATCAAGTGATATTAATAAACATAAAGAGCATAACTATATTAAATTGCCAATTTCTTCGGCTGCACTCTTCCTTTGTAAGGATGGAAATATTGAGGCCCAGAGGAGAAGATACTTTCCAAGTCATTTTATCACCTTCCTGCTGCCTTACTCGATCCAGTCTGTTTCTTCCCCAAAGCACAGTTGGTGGGCACATAGAGAAATGGAGAAGGAAAACGTTAGCTACGAAGTCTTCCCTAAGATACAGGGAAATCTACTGACAGAGAAGAAAGCCAAGGAGATCCCAGAACAGACCTGGTGAATGGGAAGGGGTGAGGAGATGCTGCCTGAATAAGGCTGCTGCCAGAAGTCAGCCTGCTGCAGCCGTTCCGCGGTCACGGCCAGCCCGGAGCAGAGTCGCTGTGGCCAGGAACACCTAAGGCTGTTTCCTGGTTTGCTCTGTCCACTTCCCTGACACTCCTGGTGATGTTTCACGCTCCAGCAGCAAGGACAGCCCTGCAGGTTCTGTACTTGTGGTTTGATAGAGGGAAGAGCACATGAGAATAGAGTCACACTTGCTTCATAATGATTATTCACGTTGCCAACTGTAGAGAAGAGGCTTCCTTGCAGACCCTGGGAAACTGGAGGATGTGCTGCAAGAAGAAAATGCATTTTAGAAGCAGATCAAGAACAGGAACCCTTTGATTTGTTTGCATGCCGGGGTGTTATCCTGCATCTAGGAGGGTTCAGGAATCTGGGGAAGGGGCTGCGAGTAAATTAATAAAGAGACTAGACATGAAATATAAATTTGGAAGGCATTTTGGGGGGAGCCAGATGGAGCTTAGCTTTAGAAACTCAGTTTTCTGAATCTCTGGACCCCTTGCTTTTTATGAACACATTTTGCCCTGTAGCAAAGCAGATATGCACGTCAAAGGTAAAGTTCGGTCAGGTTGGGGAACTGCCCTCGGCTGTCCAGCAGCAGGTAATAACATGCAGGTTTTCAGCCCTGCTGAAGCCCCATGTTCCATCAACATTTTGATGAACTTCTTGCATTGATGACCTGCTGGGATTAGCTGCCAGCAGTTGCTGTGCCCAGACGCCCAAACCCGAATCTGGACCCACTCTGGAAGTTTGCCTTAGGAAGGCTGACCATCTCCTGGTCCCAGGAACGGGCTGAGCTGTTTGTAACATCATAGAAGATTAGCCACCTGGTTATCGGACTTCCCGCTCCTGAATGCCCGACTGCAGGCCCTACCCCTGTCCTTTGCCGAGAGCAGAATTTCCAGGGTGACCAACTGCTCTCCCCATGCTGCCGGCATTATTGGAATAAACACTCATACGTGATCCAACCCTGTCTCTGCTTAATTTGGCTCAAGTAGCAACAAGTGGCCTCATGCCCATTGTGTCCAGGATCAGTTTCTCACTGTGGGTCTTTAGAACAAGAAGAACTTGCACAGTAAATATCTGATGGCATTTGCAAATCAGATTACCTACCACCTTCCAGATGATGTGATAAACTTTCTTGCTGAATTCACCACCAGTTCCCATCTTCGCCATCCCCTCTCCCCGCTGAAGTCACTCCTGCTTTTCAGAATGTTGACGTGTTTCATCCTTTTAGGGCCTGGTTTCTGATATTAGCCTGAGACACTCTGGTCCCATAACCAATCATCTTTGCAATACCCACGCCTCCCCAAATCTCCACTTGTTTCCCTCCACTACGTCTCAGCTTAGGCAAGCCTGAAGATTATTTGCCATTACCAGGAATATTTCCGTGGTCGGCAAACTGTGGCTCGTGAGCCACATGCAGCTCTTTGGCCCTTTGAGTGTGGCTCTTCCTAAGTCTTAGGAGTACCCTAATTAAGTTAATAATAGTGTACCTACCTATGTATTTTAAGTTTAAAAAATTTGGCTCTCAAAAGAAATTTCAATCGTTGTACTGTTGATATTTGGCTCTGTTGACTAATGAGTTTGCCGACCACTGGCCTAGACTTTAATCCCTCCTTTTGCTGCTGTATAGTCTCTTCCCACTGAGTCCCAAGGTCTGACATTTATAATTAGCCCTTTGGTGTGACTGTACTCTCTTGACATCCTCCTCTTTATTCCTTCCTCTTTCTCCCAACCTGGGCCAAATCCAGTTTTCTCTTTTCCTGATCCAGAGATTGTTTGTGGAGCAAGGAGAGAACAAATTCCACACAGTGGACTCTCCAGTCCTGTTATAACCAGACAGCTAAGCCCTCTAGGCTCCTAAAGAAGCCTCTTAGTTCATGTCATGTTGCCTCCCATGCCACCCATCTCCATATCATTTCTTTCTACTCATTTAAAAAATGATCTGACCCACTTCCTCTACGTACTTTGAATGGAAACTTCACCTCTTCTTTACGGAGCAGGGAAGCCTCAGGATGCACAGCCCCACTTTTCCCCCTTTGCCATATAATCTGGAAGATAATTTCCCATCTGCCTTACTTTCCATTTTATCATCTCCGGATCCATTTCCCCGGAGATCCTCACATCCCTTTCTTTCTGCCCGTACCTGGCCATACGGGTGACATTCCCAATCACGATGACCCCATGAGGCTCACACCACTGTGAGACTTGTATAAAAAGGAAAGACTGAGGCTGATAATCCACTTGCTGACACTAACTAGCTAATAACAAAGCATTAAACAGAGATGGGATTCAAGCACACGTTTAACTCCAAAGTCCATGTTCACTTATTTTCTCTACGTTTCCTCTCACTTTGGTCAACAATGTTCCCTTCCTTTAACTTATGATCAATGAGTCTTCTTGGACCAATACACCACGAATGTCCCCTGTGACTCCCTATGCCAGTGATGGCGAATCTATGACACACGTGTCAGAGGTGACAGGTGAACTCATTTTTTTGGTTGAAATTTTTTGTTAAATGGCATTTAAATATATAAAATAAATATCAAAAATATAAATCTTTGTTTTACTATGGTTGCAAATATCAAAAAATTTCTGTATGTGACACGGCACCAGAGTTAAGTCAGGGTTTTTCAAAATGCTGACACGCCGAGCTCAAAAGGTTCGCCATCACTGGCCTAGGCCTTACTTGGCCAGTGTCTTTGATTTTCCCCTCCTTTTCCCTCTTTCCAAAGCCAGTACATTTAATCTCTCTACAATACCGCCTCCTAGGTAATTAAATTGTGTGCTCTATGAAGGAATAGACCCTGTTTATACCCAAATTTGACCTTGTAAATGTAGCGCATTGCAATTTTTTTAACCACTTGATAGGTATTCAGCAATATGTACAAAAGGAAGAAAGAAAAGAATCCATCTTTTTTTTACTGTGTATATTCTTGAAAATGCGTTTTCACCAATTTATTGGCTTGGTGTTTGTCGTTTTGCGATGCTTTTTATTTCTGGGCAGCCTGCAGCATCGGAATCATTAGAAAAACCTGAAGACACTCCTAGCCGCCCGCTGCCAGCCCTGTCTGTGGCCAGAGGAAAAGGCTGGGGTCCCACCATAGGGCTGCCCAGCTTGAAGGTAATTTCATGGGGGCTTCCTCTGGGGCCCCACCACCACCACTGCTGCTGCTGCTGAGGCTAGAGGGGGAGCCGAGGGCCATGCGGGAGGGGTGGGATGAGGGTCGCAGTCTTTGAGTCTAGGCTGCCTGGGGAAGTGGGCATCCTGGCTTCCAGGCTGGCGGGGTGATTGGCAGGGTGTTTGGAATTCTTATCGGGTGGTGGAACCTCTTGGCTTGAGAAACACTGTAGGTGGGGTCCTGGGCATGGCAGGGCCTTACCCTGACACTACGGCCCTTCTCTTGGTTTCCCGTTCTGTCTAGAATTAGTAAATCTTCATGACATTATCATATTTTCTTTATGTTTTTGACTCTTGGATCTCATGTTGGCTCTTCATTATTTCTGGTACCTGAGGGTCCAAGTCACCCCAGGGTGGTTCAATGTATGGCCTCAGTTCCTCCTCCTGGTCCATGTTGACCCACGGGTCCTTCATTATATCTTCCAGGGTTGGTCTTTAGCTGGGGTCAATAGTCATTAATTATTTTTTAAGTTGTTGACATTCTAGACATAAAAGATGGTTCACAGAAGTGCCCACTCAATATCCATTTCTTCTCTTTCCCGAAGGTCAGCCCCGCAAATGGCAGACTCCCTGTCACCATCCTGTAGAGCACTACCCGCAGGCTCCATATGTCAATCTTCGGGCCATAATAGGGCTGGAACATCAAGATTTCTGGGACCCAGTGGTTCTCAACCTTCCTAATGCCACGACCCTTTAATACAGTTCCTCATGTTGTGTTGACCCCCATCCATAACATTATTTTGTTTGCTACTTCATAACTGTCATGTTGCTACTGTTATGAATCGTCATGTAAATATCTGATATGCAGGATGTATTTCCATTGTTCGCGACCCACAGGTTGAGAACCTAGGCAATGGATCCACAGAAGGTGCTCAGTTTCTAATCTGTAGGTTCCGTACTAATGCCAAAGGCTACACTGAGTGTCATATCACTCTCTGTGAGCATGTTCTATGGCTTCAGGTCCCTGTGCACGATGCCCCTCTGGTGGCAGTACTGTACTGCTGATATACCTGGTGAAACATGGTTCGGGCTTCCTCCTCGGTCATGCATCCACATTCCCCCACATAATCAAATACGTGACCTCTGCTCACATACTCCATGAGAGATACAGTGTGCCCGGGGTGGCAAACACCTCAAATAACTGTGATGTTTAGGAGAGTCAAGCCTTTAAGACAACGAAGTTCTCTTAAATCTTCAGAGGAGCCCCTACAAATTCACAACTTTCACAGCCACGTCTGTGCCACTCAAAGTGTGCCAGGTCAGCGTCACCTCTGCAAGGATCCTTGCCTATGGTGGTCAGGAGGATGTCATCACCAACATGCCGCTCCTCGTTGGCGGGGATGGCTGCAGTCATTAGAAATGATGACGTAAAGAAAAATAAAAGAAGACAAGCTAACTCTCAGCAAAGTGGGAATAGAGGGATCACACCTCAATATAATAAAACCTTGTATGACAAACCCACAGCCAACATCATACTCAATGGGCAAAAACTAAAACCATTTCCCCTAAGAACAGGAACAAGACAGGGATGCCCACTCTCACCACTCCTGTTCGACATAGTACTGGAAGTGCTAGCTATTGAGATCACACAAGAAAAATAAATAAAAGGCATCAAAACTGGAAAAGAAGAAGTAAAACTGTCATTATTCACAGATGACATGGTATTGTACATAGAAAACCCTAAAGACTCCATCAAAAAACTATTAGACGTAATAAATGTATTTGGCAATGTAGCAGGATACAAATTAATAGCCAGAAATCTATGGATTTTTTATACACCAATAATGAACTTAAAGAGAGAGAAACTTTTTAAAAAAAAATTCCATTTACCATTGCAACAAAAAAATTAAGATACCTAGGAATAAATTTAACTAAGGAGGTAAAAGACCTGTACTCAGAAAACTATAGGACTTTAAAAAAAGAGACAGAGGAAGACATAAACAAATGGAAGAATATACCGTGTTCATGGATTGGTAGAATCAACATCATTAAAGTGTCCATACTACCCAAAGCAATCTATACAATCAATGCAATCTCCATGAAAATACCAACGGCATATTTCACAGACGAAGAACAAATGCTCCAAAAATTCACATGGAATTAAAAAAAGACCCCAAATAGCTGCAGCAATCCTGAGAAAGAAGAACAAAATAGGAGGGATCTCAATATCAGATATCAAGCTGTATTACAAAGCCACTGTCCTCAAAACTGCCTGGAACCCACACAAGAACAGAAACATAGACCAATCGAACAGAACAGAGAACCCAGAAATTGACCCAAGCCAATATCCTCAATTCATATTTGACAAAGGAGGCAAGAGCATACAATGGAGTCAAGACAGTCACTTCAATAAATGGTGTTGGGAAAATTGGACAGATACATGCAAAAAAGTGAAACTAGACCTCCAACTTACACCATACACAAATATAAACTCAAAATGGATAAAGGACTTTTATGGTAAGATGGGAAACCATAACAATACTAGAGGAAATCACAGGCAGCAAAATATCAGGCATTTTTGTATCAACACCTTTACCAATACAGCTCCGAGGGCAAAGAAAACTAAGGAGAAAATCAACAAATGGGACTACATCAACATAAAAAGCTTCTGCACAGCAACACAACCCATCAACAAAACAACAAGAAAGCCCACTGCATGGGAGAACATACCATTTTATCTCTGATAAGGGTTTAATCTCCAACATTTACAGGGAACTCATACAACTTAGCAAAAAGAAGATAAACAATCCAATCAAAAAATGGGCAAAGGACCTGAATAGGCACTTTTCAAGTGGACATACAGAAGGCCAAGAGACATATGAAAACATGCTCAAAGTCACTAATCATCTGAGAGATGCAAATCAAAACAACAGTGAGGTACCATCTCACACTTGTCAGAATGGCTAACATTAACAAATTAACAAAGGACAGTGCTGGTGAGGATGGGGAGAAAAAGGAATCCTCATGCACTGCTGGTGGGAATGCAGACTGGTGCAGCCACTGTGGAGAACAGTGTGGCGTTTCCTCAAAAAATTAAAAATGGAACTCCCACCCTGACTGGTTTGGCTCAGTGGATAGAGCGTTGGCCTCCAGACTGAAAGGTCCCAGGTTCGATTCCAGTCAAGGGCACATCCCCAGTGTAGGGTGTGCAGGAGGCAGCTCTCTCATCAATGTTTCTAACTCTCTATCCCTCTCCCTTCCTCTCTGTAAAAAAATCAATAAAATATATTTTTTAAAAAATAAAAATGGAACTCCCATTTGACCCAGTGAATCCACTTCTAAAAATATATCCCAAGAAAACAGAAACAGCAATCAGAAAGGATATATGCACCCCTATGTTCATAGCAGCACAATTCACCATAGCTAAGATTTGGAAACAGCCTAAGTGCCCATCAGCAGATGACTGGATTAAAAAACTGTGGTATATCTACACAATGGAATACTACGGTGCTGTAAAAAAAAAAAAAAAAGAATTGTTACCATTTGCAGCAGCATGGATGGACCTGGAGAGCATTATGCTAAGTGAAATAAGCCAGTTGGGTAAAGATAAATACCACATGATCTCACTCATTTGTGGAATATAATGAACAAGATAAACTGATGAACAAAAAGAGATCCAAAGACAGAGAAGCATCGATCAGACCGTCAAACCTCAGAGGGAAGGCAGGGGAGGTTGGGGAGAAGGGGGAGAGATCAACCAAAGGACTTGTATGCGTGCATATGAGCATAACCCACGGACACACACACCAGGGGTGTGAGGGCATGTGCTGGGGGGTGGGAGTGGCTGGAGAGAGGTTAATGGGGGGAAAATGTGACATTATATAATACTTTAATCAATAAAGAATTAAAAAAACAACTTCACAAGATATTACAGAAAGTTAAATTGTTAGAAGGAAAAGTTAGCTCCTTAGATATTAAGATCTGGTTTACCTAAGCAATCAAAGACCTGTTGGTGCAGAGTACATCTTACTCCCCCTTATAATTTCCTATTAAGAACATACCAAGGATATAGAAAAAGAAATCTTCTGTCCTTTTAACAGAGAGAGAAACCCAAATCCCAATTCTGATCAGCGTACTTTAACTAAATGAATCCATTCCAAACTTAGTTTGACCACACATAAGATTTCTTTTTAAAGATTCCTTTTCCATGAACCTTATTCAACACACACAAACTTCCTGTAACTTTCATAAACCTTTTATCTTTTGTTCTATCTTTTTTCCTTTGTATTTTAGAACATCATTCACTTTAGGACAAGATTGCTTTCTTTTTCGTTCAATAAAAATGTGTTCTGTTACCGGAAGTTGTTTGACTAAGTACATAGAGCATTGGCCAGGTTCGATTCCAGTCAAGAACATGTACCTTGGTTGCGTGCACATCCCCAGTGGGGGTGTGCAGGAGGCAGCTGACCAATGTTTCTCTCTCATTGTTGTTCTGACTATCTTCTCCCTTCCTCTCTGTAAAAAAATCAATAACATATATTTAAAAAAAAAATGTGTTCTGTTACTGGTAAATTCCTTTAACAAATACACATCTTATTCTCTATACGCAATCGTTTTCAATCACCCTAACAGCCTAATCCGACTTTCTCACAAATGTCTGGATCTTCATCTGAGGCAACTTGTGCCCTTCTAGCCTTGTAAAATGACACATTAAGGCTCCAAACGCATTACCCTGGTTTCCCATCTGGTCTGTTAGCTCAAAGCTAGAGAGGAGTGGGCAACTGCATGTCCTTAATTAAACCAACATCCTCAAGCTAGTTTTTATTTACTAAAGATTCATCCTAGATCATGTGCACTTTAAAAAGCAGTTGTGTGCGCTTCTATTATTTCTCCCATTTGTATGAGTGCTCATTTGTTTTAAGGCAATTGAATAGAGCCCTTTATAATCTAAACTAGTGGCCTGGTGCACAAAATTTGTGCAGGGGGCGGGATTCCCCTCAGCCCAGCCTGCACCCTCTGGCAATCTGGGAGCATTGTCTTGCTCACCTGCCTGCTGGCCTGATCTCCCTAACTGCCTCTGCCTCAGCTCCGCCACCATGGCTTTGTCCGAAAGGGTGTCCGGAAAGTTGTCTGGAAGTTGTTCAGTCTAATTAGCATATTACTCTTGTATAGATTTGAATTTACCAATCACTTTTTGGCAGTACCATCCGGCTGAATCAATCTTGAGTGGTGGGGAATCCTACTTAACAATAATCTTTTAAAAAGGTTGCTGTGTTCAACTCACTGATATTTTGTCAGTAAATGATATATCCTTTTTATAGAACAGGTTTTAATTAACTATTTGAAAATGCTTCTGTTGCTTCCTGGGCCTTTAGTTTATGCTAATCTGGTACAGGCACTTTTAGGCATTTTGTATGTAACAAATCATTTAACAATTGCAAGCAGCATTTTATTTTAATTCATTTTTTTACAAGTGAGTTAACTTATAATCAGATAATATATGCAATTTTTAAAGGTCCCTCACCTACTAAGCCACAGAGTTAAGACCTGAAGCACAGTGGCCTGGCTCTAGATTCTTTTGTTGTTGCTGTTAGTCTTCACCCAAGGATATTTTTCCCATTGATTTTTAGAGAGAGTGGAAGGTAGAGAAGAAGGGAGGAAAGAGAGAGAGAGAGAAAGAGAGAAACACTGTGAGAAAGACACATGGATTGGATGCCCCCCCCCCACCCCCATCGGATGCCAGTGCACCCCTTGGAACTGGAGATGGAACCTGCCACCTGCATAGGTGCCCTTAATTGGGAATCAAACCTCAAACCCTTCAATGCTTGGACGACCCTCTAACCACTGAGAAACACCAGCCAGACTGGCTCTAGATTCCTAAGAATAAGGTCTCATTAACATTTGAGCGTTTATTTCCCTTTTTTTTTGGAGACTGGATCATAGAAATTTGAAACAAGATAAATTTCCAAAAGAAGACAAATGTGAATGTGTGACTAGAGCTGGCCACAGGTTGGTATGTGTCCCCACTGACTGCGAAAGCTCTGGTTGGAGGAGCAGGAAGATTGATGGGATAGTGCTTCAGAGATTGTCCTGTGGCTCTAGCTCAGTCACTCAGCTGTCCCTGCAAGTTACCGTCATCTTAGAAACTTAAACACAACACACACCAGTTACGAGGGTCTCGTAGAGCAAATGGAATCGCACCTTGGGGAAGGAACACGGCACAGGATATTCTCAAAGTCCTCCAGGTGCCTCTCATAGCTATCTATGTTTTCAGACTCTGGAGGTTCCAGACATATTTGCAAATTGTAGTTTCTGAAATTCTTTTCCTGCCTTATCTCCTGATCCTGCACTGCTCCCTTGCTTAGCAAGACTTCACATCTTATCTATTTTAGGATCGATAAACATACTTATCATGTTCTCCCCTTCCCATTCATTATGCCCATCAGATAGAATTGTTCTCTACACTTCCTGCTGCAGGAATAGCTTTCAGGACCTGTGTGTGTGGCAACAGCCCAGTCACTGCCAGGGCATAAGGTCCCTCTGGGTCTCATCTTTCCTGGGTAGACGTATTTAAAATACGCTCCTGAGCACGGTGGAGCTGGCGGAGGCTGCACAGGTAAACAGGGCATTACAGTCTCCCTGTGTGTTGTGTCTTCTTGAGGTGGGTAACTTGGGGCACACATTATTGTCATTTTTTGTATAGTATTGTTGTCAGGACTGCGCCAGCTCTGGTTCTTATAGGAATAATTGTTCCTGCTTCTCTGAAGGATAAATTGAGCATTCAAAACTGTATATATTCTTAACTGGCCCAGGAGATAGTTCTCTTGAGCTTTTTTAATATGAATTATTTAACATGTTTGCTTTTCATTGACTTGGGTGCGGGAGGAAAAAAGGGAACAGACTTTCCTAATGAAAAGTAAAGGGGTTTAGCCCTGCCCGGTTTGGCTCAGTGGATAGAGCGTCGGCCTGCAGACTGAAGGGTTCCAGGTTTGATTCCGGTCAAGGGCATGTACCTTGGTTGCGGTCACATCCCTCGTAGGGGGTGTGCAGGAAGCAGCTAATCGATGTTTCTCTCATCGATGTTTCTAACTCTCTGTCCCTCTCCCTTCT
>NW_005872380.1:88906-95235 GCF_000147115.1 Myotis lucifugus | reverse complement strand
GAGCCATCTGGACAGATCGCCAACACAGTTCGCAACTGAAGTCTCTGCTGTTCTCGCTCCTATTTATAACCTCAAACTCCTCCTGATTGGTCCGAATATTCAAATTCCGCGCGGCGATTTAAGTAATGTAACGGGCCTTGTGATTGGCTAGCGGGTCTATTAAAAAAATGGAAAGTTGCTCAGTTACCTTCTCACTTAGTTCTCCGCCCTGGACCCGCCCTGTATTTAGGTATTGATCGCCTTCCTTAATTGGCTTTGTTGAATCTCTTCGACAGTTTTTAATCTCCTTGTTCTGATTTACACTTGGGAGGAGGTAAAAGTGAAAGTTCCAGGGTTTCTCCATCTTCTCAAAAACTCGGCGTTTGAATTTGCGCAGTTTCGACCTTTATAAAAGCTTCTGACTTGAAAAGTATTAGATTTCTGCAACACAAGCGCCCTCTTTCATCGTTTCTAACCTTCAAACAAACTCTGGTATTTCTCTCACACACCCCGTCCCCAAGAAACAGAAAAATCCCACCGCTGTGAAGGTGGGACAGTTCTTTGAAACTTGGAAAACCTTTAGTGTTGCCGGCTTTGAGCAGACCGAACTGGGAATGTCAGCAGCATAATTTGGAAGATATTTAATATGCAGCTAACATCTACATGCTCTTTTCTAGCGTTAGCAACCCGGTCTCTAATTTGGCTGGAAAAGATACAGCCATGAATTTATATTACGCTTTGTCTGTTTAGATCTAGATCCAGGCAGAGACAAGATTCATAAATAGATACGATTGATAAGACATTTATGTAATTGTTTGCAATGTTATGAATAAGAAAACTTTCCTAAGGGAGGAGGAACAAAACACACAGGGCGGCTTCCTCCTTAACAGGCAGTAAGATTTGAAATCCCCTTGATTGCGTTGAAGGTTTCTATTGGATAATTTCAGCCAATCAGAGATTGACAGGGATTAAGCCCTTATTTGCATATAAGCCTTACAAATATAGGCCGGCCTGAGAGCGGCACTCACTCTGCTGGTTTTCTGTCTGAGACCTGAGCGCCATGCCCGAGCCCGCCAAGTCCGCGCCCGCCCCGAAGAAGGGCTCCAAGAAGGCGGTGACCAAGGCGCAGAAGAAGGACGGCAAGAAGCGCAAGCGCAGCCGCAAGGAGAGCTACTCGGTGTACGTGTACAAGGTGCTCAAGCAGGTGCACCCCGACACCGGCATCTCGTCCAAGGCCATGGGCATCATGAACTCGTTCGTCAACGACATCTTCGAGCGCATCGCGGGCGAGGCGTCGCGCCTGGCGCATTACAACAAGCGCTCGACCATCACGTCCCGCGAGATCCAGACGGCCGTGCGCCTGCTGCTGCCCGGCGAGCTGGCCAAGCACGCCGTGTCCGAGGGCACCAAGGCCGTCACCAAGTACACCAGCTCCAAGTAGACGCGCAAGTAAGCGGCCTGACTCCTGACCCCAAAGGCTCTTTTCAGAGCCACCCACACCTTCACGTAAAGAGCTGTAATGTGGGCCACTGTTCTCATCTCTAAGGAAATTCTTTGCAGATATGTTGGGGCAAATTGGGTATATAGAGGTCATGTACTTTCTGTCTCTGTGTAAGTTATTGTTCGGGCTGGTGAGGTTAAGGCTGGTTTCTGGCATATTAGGAATTGGACGGAGGCTATGGAACCAAAAAAGGTCCTTGGAGAGTACCTCAAACCTCTAGCCGTGTGATAGGCAACTTAGACTTGGAAGATCAAATGGGTTTTACAGGAGGAAGGAGATGAGAAGGAGACCTGAGACAGGCCAAAAACAAGGCCTGTTTGTTGGTAATGTCTTTGGCTTTTGCAGTCTTCCCTTAACAGGCTGATAATTAACAATGGTGTTTCAGCTGCAGAATTTCAACACTAACAAGTACACAGATACCCGAAATGTTGGGCTAGGAGCCCCGCCTCATGGCCTCCTGCGGGGTCACAGGACTGAGGTGGGCTTGGTGCAGATTCTTCCCTAATTGGGGTGCTGAGTGAAGAAACTAGGAAACTGTTCACTTCTTGAGAGCCTACGTGACAGATACTAGGAAAAGAGCAGTGTCCTCGACGGGCGTGTCACCTCGCTTGGACATGTAAGGTGATCACACAAGGGGGTAGCGTTGCCAAAAGCCGACATGAGTCAACCTTACAATCCCAAGTTCCCTGGAGGCAGTTCTGGGAGATGGAGAAATGATAAAGGAAGACAGCAAGAGGAAGGGATTAACTAAGGGTGTGGAGTGCAAATTTCAATGTTTGGACTGTAGTTAACAGGTTGAGTTTATTTGGTCCAACATGTTTGCTCTATGGGAGAGATGCAGGGCCAACTGCACAGCCTCCCATCGGCTGGGCCCCTTCCCTCAACTCCGGTTCTCAAGTCCACGGTCTCAGCAGAGAAGACGGTCTGGGGAGGGAGAAGGGAGAGGGAAGGGGGAGGGAGAAAGATGTGAGACTTGGCTGCCCGTTTACAATGTATCTGAAATGTGTTAACTTGCCCAATCTCTTTCCCCCTTGTTTCTGGCTGTGCATTTAAAATTAATTCGATGCAATTAAGTCATGGAACTCGGGGAACTTCTATTGGTCTGTGACCCTTTCTGTTCCATCACCTTGGAAATGGCCGGCCTGGCAGTGGATTCTGAGGCCACCATTGCATTAAGGTGATTTCCCACCTGTCATTCTCATTCTTCATGGGCCCTGACCAAGATGTTGGCACCAGCTACAGCCTCACATTCAGATTGTCTTGAAGGAAGAAAGAAGGAGAAGGGAATACCCCCACCATTTTTTTTGAAACCCTGAGGGATGGTATAAGATACCATTGACCAAAAATAATGGCCGTACTGTTGAGTAACACTCCCTCCACGTTCTGCGTGGAGTAGGGTTCGGTATCTGAAAGTGGAGCCGCACAACAAATGAAAGAAAAAGACACGAGATAATTTCGCAATATTGGGGGACCAGGCGGGCAAGTCCCGAAGGACTTCCTCCCTGTGCTTAGGTCTCACCAAGCTTTTATTCATCTGGGATGCACTCATAGCATAGTCCTTAGGCAGGTGACCCCCTTAACAGGCAGACTAGCCCATCAGCAAGGATTTACATAATAATAAATGGGAATTAAGGGAACTAAGGTGGGGATGCTTCAGCTATTATTACTTAAATTAACTGGATGGTTCCTAGATTAACTGGGTGGTGCAGTTCTGACCTTTGCTAGGACTTCAAAGGTTACTAGCTTTTGGGGGTCTCTGTTTAAACTCAGCTAGTGAAGACAGTGAATGGACTCCGGCACCGTACCTCACTGCAAAGGAAGGTTGGGGTGTTTAACTACTAAACAAGAAATGAAAATAAATTTCAGGGGACATGGCACAGGTCATGTCTAAAAGCAAGAGGGAACACTGGGGAGTTCTTACGTCTTCAGAAGGACACGTCTCCAGTACAACGGAAATGAATTGTAAATACTGGCCAGAATTGTTTCCGTGGGAGAGAAAGTAAGATGATACAGCTCTCATTAAAATTAAATGATCATTTTGCAGTAAATAGTGCTTGAGAGCATACGCAGCTGTGTGCAGTCAGCGCGAGGATGAACGGTCAGACTCAGTGCCTTCTGTGGACGAGGTCAGACTGAGTTTGGGGTCGCAGCAGTGATTGAAACACGCTACTGTTTTCATATACTTTCCAAGTATAACCATCTGCTACAGCAGCTCGTCCTATCTGCCTCGATCCTGCCTTTTTTTTTTCCTCTCAGCTCATTTAAGAAGATATACCAAGTTCTAATGAGCAGTCAGCATCGAGACCTCAGATCTATAATAAAATCAAACTGCCTTCGGTGCACGTTGTTGTGGGTCGGTGCTTCAGAGAATAGCTAATTCTATACCGGGAATAGAATTAGCTATTCTCTATGCTATGCTGGGATTTGCAAATGCTTACTCCCGCTGAGGGTTCACAGAAGACTGACTTTCTTGATGAGACCAAAACCACCCATTTAAAGAGTAGGTTCCTAAAATGCATTCATGAGAATCACCCCAGGAGAACTGGGGACCGTGTTCATTGAGGGGCCTGAGTGGGTCTGAGACCACATTTCTAGCAAGATCCAAGCGTTGCCCAAACTGCTACTTTCCCCCAGACTGTCAAGTCCTCAGGGCAGAGCCTTCCGTTCTGCCACCAATACACTCATTAGAAATCCGTATTGTCAACTGTCATAAACAATGACCTCATTATTCTGTGTGACAAAGGACAAATAAAGGATAAATATTTCACAGGAAAGCCAAAGCTGCCTCACTTCTAACTGTACATTGTCATGGGAATGACATTAAAAAAAGCTAAGGTCACCCCAGCCGCTGCAGCTCAGGGGTAGAGCCTCCACCTGGGAACCAGGAGGTCACGGTTCAATTCCTAGTTGGGGTACATACCCAGGTTGTGGGCTTGGTCCCTGGGGTGGGGCGTGCAGGAGGCAGCCGATCAATGATTCTCTGTCATCATTGATGTTTCTATCTCTCCCTCTCCCTGCCTTGCAGAAATCAATAAAAATATGTATTTTTTAAAAAGCAAAGATAAGCCCTAACTGGTTTTGCTGAGTGTAAAGAGCATTAGTCTGTGGAATGCAGGGTCCCAGGTTCAATTCATGTCAGGGGCACATGCTCTGGTTGCGAGATTGATCCCCAATAGGGGGCATGCAGGAGGCAGCTGATCAATGATTCTCTCATCATTGATGTTTCTATTTCTCTCTCTCTCCCTCTCCCTTCCTCTCTGAAATCAATAAAAATATATTTTTTTAAAGCAAAGACCAAAGATGTCCCGATAGCATGTTTTCCGGTGATCAATGACCAAACGTGGGAACAAAGCTGAAGGAAGGGTCAACAGAAAATGCAGCCCCGCATCCAACCCTTTGTGGGTAAAGAACCTCACCTTTCACAGTGTCCATATCCTCCGAATTTCACGTACTATTTCTGCCCCTTCCAGTCTTCAAACACAGGGAAACAGCTCAGCCCATTGCTAAACCCCTGGGGACACCGGAAACTCACCTTTACATCCCCTTCCCGCTGGCCAGCCAGGCTCCTACCTGGGACAACTTTCCCACATGACCTGCTCACTTGTGGGGTACAAAGCAGCCCCAGAGGGGCCTGGGGGCATTGGGAACATCACAGGAAACTTGAAACCAGCAGTCCCACGTCACCCCCAGTAGACAAGCTGAGCAAGTGCACCCAGTCCCGTATGAAAACAGACCACCTCAATGTCCCAAATCAACTTCAAAAACCTCAAGACACATTAAAAATGTAAATATATAGAAATTGTTTTAACTAAATTAAATAAATGGGTAGCTCTTAAGAGCCTGTGAGTCGGGTGAAGTCAGTTCCGGGGAAGCCAGGTTCTGTGGTGAGGCCTGGGGCCTGGGTTCCACTTTAAGTGCAAAGCGATTTACTTAGCGGCTGAAGAGGCCGGTGTTTCCCAGTCGCCTCGGGCTGGGAGCCCCCATGGCTAATGTGCGCGAAACCACAAATCCTGCATTGCCCGAGGGGCTTCGGGGCGTGGCCTTTGTGGGAGGAAAGGGAGGACCTATTGTCTGGCTGTTCCTTTAAGATTAGCACCTAATTAGTATTTCACCAGCACAGGGTGTGTATTCTGCGCCTATAGACGCGTTCTGCATAATGACTTCACGCTTATTTGCAACAAGCTATGAGCTGCTGGCGGGAACTGAGTTTAGATCCCAGCCCTTAGCCCACAGCGCTTCTAATTGAGATTCTAGGCGGCTCTGAAAAGAGCCTTTGGGTTCCTGTGCAAGTGGGTAGGACGGAGCTCACGCCCGCTCCCCGCGGATGCGGCGCGCCAGCTGGATGTCCTTGGGCATGATGGTGACGCGCTTGGCGTGGATGGCGCACAGGTTGGTGTCCTCGAACAGCCCCACCAGGTAGGCCTCGCACGCCTCCTGCAGCGCCATGACGGCCGAGCTCTGGAAGCGCAGGTCGGTCTTGAAGTCCTGCGCGATCTCGCGCACCAGGCGCTGGAAGGGCAGCTTGCGGATCAGCAGCTCCGTGGACTTCTGGTAGCGGCGGATCTCGCGCAGGGCCACGGTGCCGGGCCGGTAGCGGTGCGGCTTCTTCACGCCGCCCGTGGCCGGCGCGCTCTTGCGGGCGGCCTTGGTGGCCAGCTGCTTGCGGGGCGCCTTCCCGCCCGTGGACTTGCGCGCCGTCTGCTTGGTCCGAGCCATTTGGAGGACAGTGAAGGAAACCGACTAAGTTGAATAAAAGGGGATGGGAAGAGGAGGCAACCCTTATATACCCTCAAAACCATGCTGATTGGTTGTGCGCTTTTCAAAAGTCCCGCGCAGAGAATCCATTGGC
>NW_005872380.1:85537-87903 GCF_000147115.1 Myotis lucifugus | reverse complement strand
CGAAACATATGTGTCATGGGTTAAGACTGCGGCTTCATCTTAACCAATCAAAATGCACATTTGGCATTCTTTTGTTCTGATTGGACAGTGCTCATTTTTTTTTTGACGTTGTTGTGAATAACCACCAATCAGACACAGAAGTGTAATTTATCACTTTATTTGCATACGAGGCTCTATATAAAAGGGACCCGTTGAGTCTTGGTCTTACTGTTTCTCTACTTCTCCCCGAAGTGCTTCAGGAGTTCTTCCGACCATGCCCGAGCCCGCCAAGTCGGCGCCCGCCCCGAAGAAGGGCTCCAAGAAGGCGGTGACCAAGGCGCAGAAGAAGGACGGCAAGAAGCGCAAGCGCAGCCGCAAGGAGAGCTACTCGGTGTACGTGTACAAGGTGCTCAAGCAGGTGCACCCCGACACCGGCATCTCGTCCAAGGCCATGGGCATCATGAACTCGTTCGTCAACGACATCTTCGAGCGCATCGCGGGCGAGGCGTCGCGCCTGGCGCATTACAACAAGCGCTCGACCATCACGTCCCGCGAGATCCAGACGGCCGTGCGCCTGCTGCTGCCCGGCGAGCTGGCCAAGCACGCCGTGTCCGAGGGCACCAAGGCCGTCACCAAGTACACCAGCTCCAAGTGAGGCGCGAGCGAGCGGCCTGACTCCTGACCCAAAGGCTCTTTTCAGAGCCACCCACAATGTCTCAAAGATCTGTAGCTCCAAAAGGGGTGCAAATGTTTCAGGCAAGAAGCCTGCTTCTCCCCCGCCTCGTTAGTAAAAGTTATCTATGCAACTGGGATATTCGCTGCTGCGGTAGTTAGAAAGGAAGGTGGCCTAGTCTGATTTGCTCTCTTGATCTTGCATCGCCTGGTTAAGGCAGTAACTTCGTGTCCTTAGTTTCATTTTTTCATCCAAACCCACTAACGTTTCCACGGACTTTTTTCACAGAAAGAACCCCTGGATTGTTTTTTGAGCAGCTAATAGTACGTCTTGGCAAGGTCCAGAGTTGCCTGACCATCGTGTGGAGTTTTAATTCAGCTGATATCCAAGCGTACAGAGAACTGCAGGAGTTGCTGAGGGCGGGGGAAAGTATCCATTGTTGTGTAAATTTTTCAACTACCTGGCATTCCTCAGCAGGGAGGCGACTTGATTGTGCCTCCAGGGTCCGTTTCATTCAAGCCCCAAGGGCTCCCAGAGTTCCCCTACCCTTGTCCAGAGCTTTTTCTTTGTTCGTTAGCTTTTCATCTCCTAGGACTTTATTCTAAGATTTCACAGGATTTAACATTGGTGTGCTCCAGCATGTCGCTGATTTTATCCTACAATCGCCACTGAAGGAATCTCCAATTTACAGGCGAAGGACCGAGAGTTCAGGTTGAGTACTAGGCCCTTGCTCATCGGTCGAGTTGTCAGGACTTTCCACAGTGTTTGTCAAGCTTTTTCTCAAGGAAGAGGCTGGTTATAGGAATGGGGAAACCGTCAAAGGCAAGTAGATGGTTAGAATAAGAGGAAAGTAGACGTGGCCAGGAGACACACGTGTTCTCTGAGGCCCAGCAAAATCCTTGCCAGCTAAAGTTTAAGATAGACATCAAGGGAATGTAAGGATCGCCTGGCAGCCAATCGAACCTCAGAACTGCGGTGTGAAGGGGGAATCGTGGCCATTGGCAGAGTAAATCTGAGCGTAAAGAGCTCATTTTCTACTTATGAGCAACATGGAGTTTCATGTCTTTTTTCTGCAAATGACTCCATAACATCCCTATGAACATGCAGTAATGACTCGGTTTTGTAAAGGACTTTGTGAAGAAAACTCCCTGGGGCCCACATAATATGAAGGCATTTATTTCTTCCTCTCCAAAGCACGTTTAAAATACCTTTTTAAAGAACAGTGTGTTCATAAAAAGAAACAAAGAGCTGAGTCTTTGCTTTATTCAAGGTAAGAGAACATGTGCACATTGTGAAATGCGTTTGCTTTTCAGCTGGAGGCTTGGAAACGTGCTTGTTGCCAAGCAACGTGTTGATTGTTTGCCTCTTTCCAGGATAAACACCGTGTGCTCACAGAACACTTGCCCGTTTCGAGCGACCTCATCCCTTTCTTTAGTCTAAAATAAAGAAAGCCAGGATAGCTTTTAATTTTTTTCAAAAACCCTATATAATAAAGTGGTAATATGCAAATTGACATCCTCCTAGGAATCTGGTTTGGGGATCCATACCAGCACTTCTTTGTACTACTAAAAAAGCCTAACTTGGGAGTATGAGAGGTATGGAAAAATTATATACACAAACTCAATCCCTGTGTGGAGAAACAGCTTGTGGATGTAAGGGGGGTGCTTCATTGTAAATAGGTAAATTTGTCCCTTGCTCATTGAAGAAATAATCA
>NW_005872380.1:64380-66462 GCF_000147115.1 Myotis lucifugus | reverse complement strand
GTTACACATATGTTGATATATGAGATTTGATATGTATGCTATTTTGTTGTATTGACAACAAGCTTCAAAACTTCATATGTCAAATTTTCTAAAGGTGTTAACATCATAGATGTTTTTACTCTTAAAAATATCAAATTTCATGCCAAAAAAAGAGCATTTGTGGGAAGTTTTAATTCATTACTTTATTTTGAAGAAAAGTGCTGCTGAAAGTTATCATATACTTCGGAAAGCTTATGGTGAACACGCTCCATCTCAAGATACTTGTGAACGCTGGTTTAAACACTTTAAAAGTGATGATTTCGATGTGAAAGACAAATAATGTCCAGCTTAACTGAAAAAGTTTGAAGACCAACAATGACAAGCATTATTAAATGAAGATGCGTGTCAAACTCAAAAACAACTTGCAGAAAGATTAAACGTTGCTCAGCAAACAATTTCCGATCGTTTATAAGCAATGGGGAAGGGTTAAAGGAAGGAAAACGGGTGTCACATCAGCTGAACCAAAGACAAATGGAAAACCGAAAAGTCATCAGTAAAATGTTGCTTCAAAGGCATGAAAGAAAGTCTTTTTTGCACCGAATTGTGACTGGCGATGAAAAGTGGATTTATGTTGAGAATCCCAAACGCACAAAGTCTGCATTATTAACCGGTTAAGGCTTAATCCGCATTATTAACCAGTTAACAGTCCCCATTACCGGTTAATAATACGGATTAACCGTTAACCAGTTAAAAATGTGGATTTTGTAATCAAAGAAAACATGATAATTTCAAGAGAAACATCAATAGTGCTTTATTCAAAGTACAGTCATGTCCATCGCTAGCTCCACATTTCTCCATCTTTCCGGTAACTTGTGGAGACCGTCCCAATAGAACTTTTCTTGTTTGGAGGCAGACCATTCGGAGACCCTATTGTCCACTTCTTCCTACGTGTTGAAGTGTCGCTCAGAAAGCGCGTGCGCCATCGATCGGAAGGAGTGGTCATCTGCAGGAGCGAGGTCTGGTGAACACGGCGGGTGGGTTGAGAGAGGGATGCAAGGAGGCCTTTGTGGTCATCGGGAGAAGGGGATACGTGCGATAGGACATTGTGGGAGCGAAACTCGGCAGATTCCCTGATCGGGTTGGGAGACGGAGCGGAGGGAGTGTGCAGGATGCTCCCGGCTCCCGGCTCCCGGTCCCGGCTCCCGGCTCCGGGGGAACAGGGTGGGCCTGCAGCCGAGGAGGCAGCGATGGTCCAGGGCAGACGGCGAGAGCGCAGAGCGGGGCGCAGGTGGAGGGGCGGGTCCTCGGAGCATCGGGGACACGTGGGGACCAGGAGGCTGCGTGGCCGGGCGGCGAGGACCGTGTGTGAACTAACTGTCCGGTAGCGGAGGTTGCAGAAGATGCAGAAGATGCCCCGTCTGCTCGGGAATCCGTCCCGTTTCAGAATCCCAACGGCATCGCGGGCGTCACAAATGCATCTGATGCAAGCACGTCGCCTGCTCTCCTCACAAGGCGTCGCGGGAGTCTCCCTGGTCTCAAGGCACATCCACCCCGGAGAAAGTCGCTCGAGGCTTCATTTCTCCCCAAAGACCTTCGCGGTGACCCCGACGGACTTGCACACGCGGCCTCTGAGCCGGAGCAGCGCGCGCCGCGCGTCAGGAGGCACAGCAGCAGCCTCCCTCTTCAGTAGGATTTAAATAACTTTCTCCTCTCCCCAACACTTTTCCTCTTTCTACAGGGATCTAAAGGAGTATTTCTTTGTATATGGGAGGATTTGATCCTTTTTTCTCCCCCCCCGCCCGCGGGCCGTCCCCCCAACACAAAATATCATGGCTTCGGCGATGCTTTTTTCCTAACGGGAAGGGATGAACCAGATTAAATTCTTATTCCAAAGGGTGGACGCTCCCGTGCTTCTTTTGGGGGCCCCTTCCCAGTTGGGGTTTTCGTCGCAGGGAACGGAATGAAAAACGGCTGGGCCCCCGGGGGCCCCTGCTTTTGAGCATCTTCCCGATTTTCTCCTCCCGCAGCGGAACCGGCCCGGGGGCTCCCAGCCGCGGGGCACCCGCGGGCCCACCCTCCGGCGGCGGGCCGCGGGCTCAGACC
>NW_005872380.1:41880-59380 GCF_000147115.1 Myotis lucifugus | reverse complement strand
GGATGTGAATCATGCCAGGCTCCCTCCTCCGACCAACCCCGGATTCTCTCGGCCTCCGAGTTGCTTGTATTTGCATTTCAACCGATTCTATTCCATTCCTTTTCTTATCTAGCTTTCTGCATAGATGTAAAAAATAGACGTTCGGGGACTTTTGTTGTTTTTGTCGGTCGCCACGGAGTGGAGTGGGGGAGGTGAGAGATCAGGGAGGGTCGTGTTGGGCTTTCAGAAAATACACGCGACCAGGGGAGGACTGAGTCTGCAGGTCTGGTGTTGCCAGAGAACCAGGGGGACCGGCTGCTGACTGAAACCTGAAACGTGCACTTTCCTCACCTGCCCCACAGGCTCGCTGTGAACTTACATGGGCCACGTGCTTAGAAGGATGCCTACCGCACACGGTGCGCTCTCAATAGATGCTGGTGCAATTACTGTCGGTGCAAAGGTTGCTGAAATTCTTACATGCATTTGCCCACATCGCCAGAGATTGTGGGTAAAGGTTACATTTGTCAATAGTTAATTTCTTGCGTAGATTTAGAGTTTGATGTCATAAAAATAATATTGGCTTATTTCGATGTTAGAATTATTTTTTTTAAATAAGGAAAACAAAAGAAATAGTAAACAGGATATGGCCTCTCCTTAATTTCACATGCATAAAAGAAGCTGCAAAATTATTATTCTGAGAGCATTTGAGGTCTTGCTCCCCCAGCATATGTTGTCAGTTTGGCTCAAATAAACCCATAACATTTGTTTTTAATGGCTATCACCCGTAGTTGCAACTAAAACCAAAGAGGGCATTTGCAAAATAGGCCCGCAGGTGACCTGGCCATTAGCATCAGCTCCAATTGGCAGCTGGGATTTAAAACTCAGTGAAAGACTTGAAGTCTGGCGGCCGCTCGATTTGCATGGCGGCCCCGCTCGGGGTGGCGGTGGGCCGGGTGCCCCGTGGTTGCCTGCAGCCTGGCAGCTCTGCCTCCAGGACCACCGCGTCTCCACGTTCAAGAACCGGCCCTTCCTGGGGGGCTGCGCCTGCACCCCGGAACGGGTAGCCGCGGCCGGCTCCATCCACTGCCCCACCGGGAACCAGCCCGACCGGCCCAGGGCGGCTTCTGCTTCCAGGAGCTGGAAGGCGGGCGCCAGAAGCCAGCCCCGGGGGAGGGGGGGGGGGGGGGACGACGACACAAGCAGCAAAGCAGCATCCACCTGGCTGTGCCTTCCTTCCTGTCAAGGAGCAGCTTGAAGACTCGCCCTCGGTCAACTTTTGAAACTGGACAAGGAAAGAGCCAAGAACAAAGTGGCGAAGGAGGCAAACCGTCAGCAGAAAGTTTGTTGTTCATTATATTCCACAAATGAGTGAGATCCTGCGATGCGTATCCTTCTCCGACTGGCTTATTTCGCTCAGCATGATGCTCTCCAGGTCCCTCCATGCTGTTGCAAATGGTAAGAGTTCCTTCTTTTTCACGGCAGCATAGTATTCCATGGTGCAGATGTACCACAGGTTTCTAAGCCACTCGTCGCTGACGGCACCTGGGCTGTTTCCAAATCTTAGCTATTGTACGCTGTGCTGCTATGGACATAGGGGTGCATATGTCTTTTCTGATCGGTGTTTCTGGTTTCCTGGAATATATTCCCAGAAGTGGGATCACTGGGTCTCAAAGAAGTTTTTTTTATTCATTTGTTTTCGTTGCTATTTAATGATCATTCACGTCACAGCTGCTTTGAATGGTTGTTTACAATCATCGGCTGCGAGTCCGGGTAACATTTCAGCGATGAGCCTGCTGCTCCGTCTCAGTGACAGGTTCCCGGTGCGCAGCCTGCGGGGCCCTTTCTCTCCGGAGCTGGAGACCCCGGTCCGGGCGGTGCCCCCGCGGGTGTGCTGACCCCCGGGGCCCCTGAGCCCCAGCCTAGCGCTGCCTGAGGCCCCGGGGGGGCTGGTTGTGACCTCCGACCCGGTTCTGAGAGCGGACTTTGTGTCCGTGTTCCCGCTCCTAAGAGGAGAAGGGAGAAAGCCGGAACCTTAACGCAAACCACTCACCGGAAACAAGGCGTGGGGGCCGAGTTCCGGGGGCACTTCTCCAGGGAGCGGAAGTTCAAAGGTCCTAACCTTTGTCAGCCTGGCTTCCTTCCAGACCCACGACTCCTTTTGGGGTTCCTGGGATGAGTGACCCCGTCTTAGTTCACAGAAGCGTCAACATCGGGAACAACTCACAGGTGAGCGCTGCCCACTGATGCGGGGACCTGGGCTGCTCTCTGGGAGGGGCCGCGGGGGACATATTTGCTGCGCGGCCCATTGGATTCTCTCTCTGTTGCTCTTGCTTGCTCTCCTGCTTCTTCCTGGCTAGTGACCCTGCTAGGCTGCCATGTGGTCCTAGAAGCTGAATGGAGCATGGCCCTGCAGACCCACAGGCCATGGACCACAGCTGGGAGCACAAGCTCCCCCAGCCAGATGCTGGACTGGACGGGACTGTGCAAATATGGAGCAGACACTCTGGGAATGGCTGCAATCCTGGTTCTGCTGAAGACAAAATGGGGCTTTTCATGGCAGGATGGAGGGAGATGGGCCTTGGTAACTCAGGGGTTTAATTCCACAGAAATAAAGCTTCCCCAGCACCTCATCCTCCGGTGGGGCCTCAGGAAGTTTTTGTTCCCGTGGCAACCCAAGAACTCCAATCCCACCAGCAACAGGTGGAGACGTGTAGAGCACCCCACCGATCACACACCCAGAGCAAAGTAAAGGTTATTATCGTTCTTTCTATAACAAGTGCTTTCAAACAGGGACTTTGCACTTTTTCTCCTCCTGAGCAAGCTTTCTTTTCCCACCCTTTCCTCCAGATCAGAGACTCAACTGCAATGAAGACCTAAGGAGGGCCTTTGTTCTGTGGTTTTCAGCTGAAAGTGCCAACTGTAAGTGGGGGGAGTTGGTAAAAGCCAGGGCCCAGGTCTCTTTAGGAGAGAGGCTGATAAGCTGGGTGAGCCTGCAGGTGAGGACATGGTGAGACCTCGTGGGCAGGGCAAGGTAAGGCCTGAACTCAGAAATCTGTGGGGGTGAGGGGGAGGGAACCGGAATGAGTGAGCTTGACAACTGCATGTTCCTAAGAACTTACTGTGGTCATTAAGGCCTCTGACAGGCTCTCCTGCTTCTCTCTGGGATGTGTTCTAAGAGATTCTAAAAGACAGAACCCAGTTTCAACTGCCTGCCACTTGAAAGACCACATAGAGATCATGGGACTGGTGGGAGGAATGTCAGTTTATTCTAGAGCCTGCAGCTTCAGAAGATGGTGAACTCATGCTGCAAAGACAGTTGGACAGGGGCAGGGGTTTTTTTAAGTAAGAGGAGAGGGGGGAAGAAGAATAAAGGAATAAAAAGGAGGGGTTGAGAGTTCTCCGTTGAGGGGACTAAGTGCCAGCCAACACGGTCTGTGCAGATTACTGGTTGAAGGTCAGCAAATCTTCCAGAGATGGAATGTCTGGAGGTTGGAGTCTGCTTTTCCTGAAGTTAGTTCCTAGAATTCTTAAGCGAACAGGCTATTTATGTGTAGTCACAATTACATAAATAATGTTAAAAGAATGGTGGGGTTGGTTACAAGTTGTCGGCTTAAAGATTTATATGAATAGATGTTGATTACAGACCATTGGACAGCAGAGCCCAGGACTTACAGTTGGTTAGGGCAAGAAACATACACTTAAGGTTTCCAACTTTAGGGTGGTTTCCATGTTGGAGTCAAAGATGAAGAGACTCCCAAGCTGACATTTCAGAGGAGGCCCTGGGGTCACCAGTGATGGTGGCTGCACCGGGAGTCAGCCCTGGGGAGGCAGACGTCTCCATGTGGATTCTCCATCTTCCTCCAGGTCGTCATTTCTACCAACTCCTTCTGGTGTCTCAATGTCTGCACAACAGCCCACAGTGATGAGGTCCCTGGGCTTCCATTTGCTCCACCTGCCTGTCTGCCTCGCCTTGGTCCAGCTGCTCACACTGTGCTCAGGTAAGGACCATCTGCATTTATGTACCTGGAGCAGTTACCTATAATGCCCAGTCAGAACCTTGGACTCCTCCCCACACCTGGGAGGTCCATCCACACTGTAAACCTGTCAGAACTGAGTCCCTCTCTAGGTGTTTCTTACCTCACCCTCCCTACCTGCAACACCCCCTTACCCTCTGGCCTCCAGCTCCCTCTGATGGAGCACCCCTTTCTGCTGACCAGCTCAGTTTGCTGTGATTGGACCCCCTGAGCCCATCCTGGCCATGGTGGGTGAAGTCATTGAGCTTCCCTGTCACCTGTTCCCGAAGATGAGTGCTGAGACCATGGAGCTGATGTGGGTGCGATCCGGTCTCAGGCAGGTGGTACGTGCATATGCAGATGGCAAGGAAGGAACAGAGATAGCAGAGTATCAAGGGAGAACATCGATTTTAAGAGAGGACATCGCTGAGGGGAAGGCTGCTCTTCGGATTCACAAGGTCAGAGCCTCTGACAGTGGAACCTACCAGTGTTATTTCCAAGATGCCAAGTTCTATCAAAAAGCCCTGGTGGAGCTGAAGGTTGCAGGTGAGCCTGAGGCTGTTCTGAGCTCCTTCTGTGGGGCCGGGGGACACAGGCTCCTGGCCCACCTCACGGACTCCTGCCTACACCCCAGCAGATGCCTCCCTCCTCCACCTCTGCTTCTCTAAGCCATTGGCAGACACAGGTTTTCCTGCAGGAAGGGCTCCTCCTGAACCAAGTGAAGATGTCCTTCCTGCAGCCACCAGGGTCTCAGCAGGGATGTGGGGTCGGGGCAGGAAGGCTGAGAAAACCTCCCCTCGTGGGGGGCACACAGTTGAGTGGGTTCAGCTGTGTTCCAGGCAGTGGACCTGGGCCCCCCAGGTGCTCGCTGCAGTGGGTCCAGGGAGGCTGAGCTTCAGGGACATCACCTGTGCTGTCATTTCCATCAACGAAGGCTCAAAGATCACACCTGCAATTGAACAAGTTGAGTTTGGTACTAGTTGCAGTGAGGAGAACACACAGTGTGGAAACATGGGGTGTCCCCATGAGGGGGTGTCAGGGAGACTTGGTGTAACTTTGGGCTGATAGTAGGAGAGGGTTTATGGAAGGAGGGCTTTGCTCTGGATCAGATGCTGTCAGGAGGGTGTGGGGTGTAATTGGTCACTCACACTTGGGACAGGTGATGATTGCTCACTGCTGTGATCTGCACACTGTTCATGTTTTATTCTGTGTTTAGATCTGATGACTGAGTGGTCTTGTTTTGTCCTGACCCATCACAGGGACAAAGCATCCTTGTCTGATGCTGCTGTTCCATGAAATTGTTCATGTCCAACGTCATTTCTCTTTCTCGGGGCACAGCCCTGCCTTGCACAGGAAGGAAGGAAGGTGGGGGTGGGAGGTCCTGGCTTTCTCCCTGCAGGGCCTCCTCTGTCAACTACAGTCCCTTCCTGAGACCACAGATCCTCTTAAGAAACCCCTCCCTACAGGACTGTGTTCTTCCATGTCTTCAAAAGGCTTCCTCCCACCTCCCCGACCCCCTTCGGTTAAGAGTTTAGGGACTGGTGGTGACAACTCACTGCTCCAGGCCCTGGGTCAGCTCTCTCCCATGTAGTCTCTCCCCTTCCACGACCACAAAATAAAAATTCCCCTGAGTCCAAAGACCCGAAAAAGAGGCTGTAAACTCTAGATTAATGATATCAAGAGTTCACCATGGTGACTTTCATACCAGGAACAGCGTGGGCGGCAGCAATACAACATGCATATCCTCCCCACCACCTGGCAAAGGCTAAAGCTCACACAGGACTGGCAGGATAGATAGGGGACAGGGGCATGACCCGCCCAGATAAGGGGAATGACTTACATGCCTGGGGCGGGTGAGGGCCAGTTCCAGGAACCAGCACTGGGCAGGGGAAGGGTACAGGTGTCTCTGAGGGGATCCATGGGAAGCAGTCTCTGTTCTGGCCCAGATCCAGCTGGATCTAGCTCAAGGGTCCACTAGGGTCAGGCAGTGGTCACGTTACGGAACAGTCTTCCCTGCACAGCCTGAGGAGGCCTGCTGGGAGAAAGCCAGGATCTCCCACCCCCACCTCCCTTCCTTCCTGTGCGAGGCAGGGCTATACCCCGAGAAAGAGAAATGATGTTGGACATGAACAATGTCATGGAACAGCAGCATTCAGACAAGGATGCTTTGTCCCTGTGATGGGTCAGGACAAAACAAGTGGTCACGTCATGGAACAGTCTCCCCTGCACAGCACACGTGGCAAACAGCTCCTCAATGAACCCTGCCTGTGTGATCTAGTGGAGTGAGCCCCCGTTCCTGATGGGACCCTCACCAACACTGAGGCCTCCCCATGACTCAGGCTCACTCTTCCTTCCCCAGCCCTTGGCTCTGATCTTCATGTTGAAATGAAGGGCTATGAGGATGGAGGGATCCGTGTGGAGTGCACATCTGCAGGCTGGTATCCACAGCCCCACGTAGAGTGGAGAGGTGACGGGGGAGAGAGCTTGCCCGCCATGGCAGCGCTGGGGCTGCAGATGGAGAGGGTCTGTACGCAGTCACGTCATCTGTGATCCTGAAAGGCGGCTCTGGGAAGGGGGTCTCCTGTGTCGTCAGAAACCCCCTGCTCAGCCAGGAGAAGACAGCCAGGGTCTCCATTGCAGGTGAGTGCCCTGCCCCACACTGAGCTCAGCTGTGACCACTGGGAGAAGGAGCCTGAGTGTCTGCTGCTGACCTGGGTCTGTGCAGTGAACATAAGGCTCAGAGCGGGGACCTGGGTGCCCTTTGCCCCTTGAAGCTGTTGATGTCACAGACATTTTCTGAGCATCCCTGCTGCCTCCACCTGGGACAGGCGATGGGGAAGGGCAAATGGTAACTGTCAGCAAACACATGACAAAGTGGGGAAAGTATGTGCAGACACGTCCTGGGGAAAGGGCTGAGCTCCTCAAAACATGAAACAGCTCAGTACAGAAATGAATGGTTCCACATGGAAATACCTCGGGGAAGGGTGTCCAGTCTCACTGAGCAGGGAGACGTTCCCACCTGTGAGATTGGCAGCAAACAAACCATGTGTTTGTTATCACTGATGGCATGACTGTGGGGAGACAGTCACTCTTAGACGTTTGTTGCTATTTGGTATATTTTCGTATAAATTGACACACCTTATATTGGGGGTCAATAGAATAATCTTAATCCAAATTATTTATTATTGATCCAAAATCCCTGTTCTAGGAATTTATCTGATAGATCAGCTCAGGGTTGTGTGAACTGATGGACAAAGTTATTTCTTTTTGAAAAATACATTTTTATTGATTTCAGAGAGGAAGGGAGAGGGAGAGAAAGAGAGGAACATCAATGATGTGAGGGAATCATCGGCTGCCACCTGCACTCCCCACACTGGGGACCAAACCCACAACCCAGGCATGTGCCTTTGACTGGAAACAAACCTGGGACCCTTCAGTCCACAGGCCAAACTGGCCAGGGCACAAAGTCATTTCTTAGAGCATCAGTTATAATAACAAAAGTCAGAGACAGTTTAAATGCCACCCATGGGGCCTCCTGTGCAGTGGAGGCTGCCCTGTGGGAGGAAACACAGACGTGCTCTCCATGCCGAGAGGGAAAGGTCCCCAGGACCCACGATGCACTGAGAAAACGAGCTGCGGAGCAAATTGTGTGGATGCTCCCTGTGGTGTAAGCGAGAAAAATAAGAAGATATATATATATGTTTAAGAGGTTCCTATACAGGCAATATTATTATTTCAATGTAATGCAATTTTTTTCTTTTATTGTCTAATTTTAGTTTTACATATGTCTCCTTTTTCCCCGATTGGACCCCCCCCCCCCAACCCAAAAGCCATTCCCACCCTGGAAGGCCCCCCCGCCCCGGTGTGGTCCAATGCTTAGGCTAATAGGAATGCCTAAAAGCCCTTGGGGATGCCTACTAAACCCCCCTACACTGCCATTTGTCTCTGGATCTATTTTTGTTCATCAAATTATGTTGATTATTATATCCCACATGTGAGTGAGATCATGTGATATTTATCTTTCTCTGACTGGCTTATTTCACTTAGCATAATGCTCTCCAGTTCCTTTCATGGTGTTGCAAATGGTAAAAGTTTCTTCTTTTTTATAGCAGCATAGTATTCTATTGTGTAGATGTACCACAGTTTTTTAATCTACTCATCTGCTGATGGGCACTTAGACTGTTTCCAAATCTTAGCTATTGTAAAGTGTGCTGATATGAACATAGGGGTACATATATCCTTTCTGATTGGTGTTTCTGGTTTCTTGGGATATAGTCCTAGAAGTGGGATTACTGAGTCCATTGGGAGTTTCATTTTTAACTTTTTGAGGAAACTCCATACTGTCTTCCACAGTGGCTGCACCAGTCTGCATTCCCACCAGCAGTGCATGAGGGTTCCTTTTTCTCCACATCCTTGCCAGCACTTGTCGTTTGTTGATTTTTTGATGATAGCCATTCTGACAGGTGTGAGATTATACCTCATTGTTGTTTTGATTTGAATCTCAGATGATTAGTGACTTTGCCCATGTTTTCATATGTCTCTCGGCCTTCTGTATGTCTTCTTTCGAAAAGTGACTTCTTAGGTTTTTTGCCCATTTTTTTTTATTGGATTGTTTATCTTTCTTCTGTTAAGTTGTATGAGTTCTCTATAAATTTTGGAGGTTAAACCCTTATCTGAAATAGCATTCGCAAATATGTTCTCCCATGCCGTGGGCTTTCTTGTTGTTTTGTTGATGATTTCTTTTGCTCTCCCATTTGTTTATTTTCTCCTTAGTCTCCATTGCCCTAGGAGCTGTGTCAGTAAAGATATTGCTACGATATATGTGTGCTACTTTGCTGCGTATGGAGTCTTGTAGGATTTTTATGGTTTCCCATCTTATATTTAAGTCCTTTAGCTATTTTGAGTTTGTTTTTGTGTATGATGTAAGTTGGTGATCTAGTTTCATTTTTTTGCATGTATCTGACCAAATTTCCCAGCACCATTTATTGAAGAGACTGTCTTGACTCCATTGTATGCTCTTGACTCCTTTGTCAAATATTAATTGAGCATAATGGCTTGGGTGGATTTCTGGGTTCCCTGTTCTCTTCCATTGGTCTATATGTCTGTTTTTGTGCCAGTACCAGGAAGTTTTGAGAACTGTGGCTTGGTAATATAGCTTGACACCTGGTATTGTGATCCCTCCAATTTTGTTCTTCTTTCTCAGGATTGATATGGGTATTCGGGGCCTTTTTTTATTCCAGATGAAATGTTGGAGAGTTTGTTCTAGATCTTTGAAATATGCCATTGGTATTTTAGTGGGGATTGCATTGAATCTGTAGATTGCTTTGGGTAGTATGGACATTTTAATGATGTTGATTTTACCAATCCATGAACATGGTATGTTGTTCCATTTGTTGATGTCTTCCTGTATCTCTTTTTTTCAATGTCTTGTAGTTTTCTGAGTACAGGTCTTTTACCTCCTTATTTAAGTTTATTCCTAGGTATGTTAATTTTTTTGGTGCAGTGGTAAATGGGATTGTTTTTTTTCGTTTCTCTTCCTGTGCGTTCATTATTGGTGTATAAAAAGGCCATAGGTTTCTGGGTGTTATTTTTGTATCCTGCCACATTGCTTAATTCATTTATTAGGTGTAGTAGTGTTTTGATAGAGTCTTTTGGGTTTTCTATGTGCAGTATTATGTCATCTGTGAATAAAGACAGTTTTGCGTCTTCTTTTCCAATATGGATATCTTTTATTTCTTCTTCTTGTCTGATTGCTATGGCTAGCACTTCCAGAACTATATAGAACAGGAGTGGTGAAAGTGGAAATGAGTTTGGTTTTTGCCTATTGAGTATGAGGTTGGCTGTAGGTTTGCCATATAAGGCTTTTATTATGTTAAGGTATGATCCCTCTACTCACACTTTGTTGAGCCTTTTAATCAAGAATGGGTGTTGGGTTTTGTCAAATGCTTTTTCTGCATCAATTGATTTGATTATGTGATTTTTGTCTATCAATTTGTTTATGTGATGTATCACAGTAATTGATTTGCAGATATTGTGCCATCGTTGTATCCCTGGAATAAATCACACTTGGTCATGGTGTATGATCGTTCTAATGTAATGCTGAATCTGATTTGCTAGAATTTTGTTGAGGATTTTAGTATCTATGTTCATCAAGGATATTGGCCTGTAGTTCTTTTTTTGTGTGTGTGGTGTTCTTATCTGGTTTTGGAATTAGGATAATGCTGGCTTCACAGAAAGACCTTAGAAGTATTGCTTCCTCTTGACTTTTTTTGGAATAGTTTGAGGAGGATAGGTTTTAGTTCTTCTTTGAATGCTTGGTAAACTCCCCTATAAAGCCATCCGGACCAGGGCTTTTGTATGCTGTAATATTCTGATCAGTGCTTCAGTTTCTTCAGTGGTTCTTTGCCTATTCAGGTTTTTTTATTCTTCCCGATTGAGTTTTGGGAGCTTGTATTTTTCTAAAAACATGTCTGTTTCATCTAGGTTGTCCATTTTGTTGGAATAGAGTTGTTCATTGTATTTTTTCATAATCCTTTGTATTTCTGTGAAATCGGTTGTTACTTTACCTCTTTCATTTCTGAATTTTTTTATATTTGGGTCCTCTCTCTTTGCTTTTTGGTGAGCCTGGCTAGAGGTTCATCAATCTTGTTTATCCTTTTAAAGAACCAGCTCTTGGTTTTGTTGATCTTTTGTATTGTGTTTTTTTGTTCTGTATGTCGTTTATTTCCACTCTGATCTTTATTATTTCCTTCCTTCTGCTTACGCTGGACTTTTCTTGTTGCTCTCTTTCTAACTCTTTGAGTTGTAGGGTTAGATAATTTATTACCATTTTTTCCTTGTTCTTTGAGGTAGGCCTGTAGAGCTATGAACTTCCCTCTCAAGCCTGCTTTGACTGTCCCATAGATTTTGGATTGTTGTGTTTGCATTGTAGTTTGTTGCCAGGATGCTTTTTATTTCTTCTTTGTTAACCCAATCATTGTTTAATAGCATGCTATTTAGCCTCCAGGTGTTTGATTTTTTTCATTGTTTTTATTGTAGTTGATTTCTAATTTTATGCCATTGTGATCTGAGAAGATGCTTGATATGATTTCTATCTTTTTGAATTTTAAGAGCCTTTGCCTTTGCCCCAATATGTGGACTGTCTTTGAAAATGACCTGTGTGCACTTGAGAAGAATGTATATTCTGTGGCTTTGGGGTGAAATGTTCTGAAGATGTCAATTAATTCCATCTCATCTAGTGAGTCATTTAGGATTGATGTTTCTTTGCTGATTTTCTGTTTAGAGGATTTATCCAGTGGTGTTAGTGGGGTAGGTATTAAAGTTCCCTACTGTGACTGTATTGCTGTCAATCTCTCCCTTGATATCTCCCAGAAGTTTATTTTTATTTTTATTTTTTTTATGTATTTGGGTACTCCTGTATTGGGTGTATATATGTTTACCAGAGTTACATCTTTTTGTTGATTGCTCCCTTTAGTATTGTGAAGTGGCCTTCCTTATCTCTTGTTATGGCCTTCACTTTGAGGTCTAATTTGTCAGATATAAATATTGCTACCCCAGCTTTTTTTTTTTCTTTCCATTTCCATTTGCCTGAAAAACCTTTTACTATCCCTTCACCATCAGTCTGTGTGAGTCCTTTGTTCTGAGGTGCATCTCCTATTGACAGCAGATATATGGGTCATGTTTTCTTATCCATTCAGCTACCCCATGTCTTTGATTGGGGCATTTAATCCATTTACATTTAAAGATAATATTGATAGAGAGTTGTTTGTTGACATTTTTATTCTTTATGCCTGTGTTCCTTCTTCCCTTCCTATTTCTTCTTTTGACAGCAGACCCTTTAGCATTTCTTGCATGGCTGATTTGGTGGTAATAAACTCCCTTAGTTCTTTTTTGTCTGTGACACTCCTGATTTCACTTTCAACTTTGATTGATAGCCTTGCTGGGTGTAGTATTCTTGGATTCAGACCCTTGCTTTGCATGACTTTGTATATTTCATTCCATTCCCTTTTGGCCTGATGAATTTCTGTTGAGAAATCAGTTGATAGTCTGATGGAAGATCCCTTGTAGGTAACTTTCTGTGCCTCTCTGGCAGCCTTTAAGATTCTTACTTTGGCCAAAACCGGTTTGGCTCAGTGGATAGAGCGTCGGCCTGCGGACTCAAAGGTCCCAGGTTCGATTCCGGTCAAGGGCATGTACCTGGGTTGCGGGCACATCCCCAGTAGGAGATGTGCAGGAGGCGGCTGATCGATGTTTCTCTCTCATCGATGTTTCTAACTCTCTATCTCTCTACCTTCCTCTCTGTAAAAAAATCAATAAAATATATTAAAAAAAAAAAAAAAAAAAGATTCTTACTTTGTCCTTGGTGTTTGCCAGTTTAATAATAATGTGTCTTGGTGTCGGTCTTTTGGGGTTTATTTTGTTTGGGACTCTGTGAACTTCTTGGATTTGTGTGTTTTTTTCTTCCCAATATCAGGGAAGTTTTCTGTCATTATATCTTTAAACAGGTTTTCCATTCCTTGCTCAGTTTCCTCTCCTTCTGACACCCCTCTGATGCAGATGTTGTTTCGTTTCATGTTGTCCCAAAGTTCCCTTAGCCTTTACTCCTGTTTTTTAAGTTTTTTTTTTTTTCCAGTTGCTGCTCTGCTTGGGTATTTTTTCCTACCTTGTCTTCTAGCTCACTGATGCTGTCCTCTGCTCCTTCTAGTCTACTGTTGATGCTTTCTGTTGTGTTCTTTATTGCAGCTAAGTCATTCTTCATTTCTTCTTGGTTCTTCATTTCCTCTTGATTCTTACACATATTGTTGAATTTAGAATTTTTCTTCCATCCTTTTCAGCATCCTTATGACCATTGCTCTGAATTCTTTCTCTGACAAATTGCTAGCCTCATTTCATTTACTTCATTTTCTGGTGATTCCTCCTTTTCTTTTGTATGGGGCTGTTTCTTTATCTTCCCATGTTTGCTCCTCTCAGGTTATCTGGTTATGTAGTTCTCTCTATCCTGCATTGACTTAAAGGCACAAAATACAACATGACAAGACACAACACACAGGGCACCAAACACAAATGGATTCACGATACCAATAACCCCAAGTAAAGGTGACCATCAGAGAAAAGAGAATTAGGGGAGAGAAAAGAGGGCAAAAATGATATTGAGAAAAGGTAAAAATATAAGAGAGGGAAAAAAAGAATAAAAAAGAAGGGAAAAATATATGTATAAGGAGAGAAAACTCCAAAAAACTAACAACCTATCCAAAAAATGTAAACAACAAACACCCAAACAACAAACACCCAGATGAACCTGAAGAGGCAGAGCTTATTTCTCTCTAGGTGAGTCCTGGATGCAGGTGGATGGGACCTCCCCACCCCAGGCCACCCACCCACCATGTGGGTGCCCCTCTCTGTCCATGGATTGCCTCACCAGCTGTGTTTAATTCTCCAATTCCGGGTGGGTGTTATTTGATGCAGCTGTTCCTTCTAGCTGCTCTGAGAAGGTGCAGGACCCACCGGTGTATTCGGCTGCCACCTTGTCTCCACCTGGACAAACTTTTTAGGTGCCCCTGATTGGGAAGGCTGGAGTCCTGGTGTTCGTGGGTTGGCAGCTGAGGCAGCTGTTCCCTGGGCATTGTGGTTTTAGGGTCCCGGGAGGTATCCAAGGTCTCCCCAGTTGAAGGTAAGGCTGTGCTTCAGATCTCAGCTGCTCGCTCCTTTAAGATGGTGTGGTCTCTGTCGCAGAGCCGCTGCTCCAGGAGAGATTTCAGCAGCAATAGAGGCTGCCCAGCCAGGGGTACCTCGTCCGCCTTTCCCTGACAGTCCTGTGGAATATAGCTGTTCCTCACTCACACATACAGACACTTCTCTCACATTCACACTCCTTGTGCTCTCTCACTCACAGACTGTCTTGTAGCCTGCCGTCCCGTCGGCCACTATCTTGGGTCTCAAAGATATTTATGTTTTTATTTATTTTTATTTTTTCAAACTTTTTTGACATAAATTTTATTTGTTTTACACTTGGTTGGAGACGTGACATTGGGTATATATGTCCCTTCAGGCCCTTGCAGGGGTGCCTCCCCTCCCACTTGGTTGCTTGCTGTTGAAGTGACTGGGTCATTGTTCCCCCGTTTCCCACGGTTTGGAATTTGCTGATTCCATCTTGAGGTGTCATTTAACTTACTGCTCTCTATATTTATGTTTTTAAAATGAATAAACTCTCGCATGGAATGTCTTCGTGTCAGGGACTTTATAAGCATTAATTTAATGCTTTGCTGATGAGGATCCTGAGGACAGAAGGGATAAGTCACTGGTTCAAGGTCACCCTCCAGCCCCAAAGGTCACCTTCTGAGTCAGCAGGTAAAGCCGCTGATGAGACGCTGATACATGGGGGAGGGAGTTGAGGAGACTGGAATGACTGTAGGTACATTATATTCTAACTGTTCCCATGTGAGAGCCAGACATGAGGACACTAGTCTGTGTGACGGGAGAGTTCTGGGCACTTTGGGAAGAGAAATGTCACTTCCCCTCCTGGAGACCCCGCGCCCCTTCCAACGAGCAGCTGAGGCTTCCCCTCCGCAGGCCCCTTCTTCTCCAGCCCGAAGCCCTGGCAGGTGGCCATGGGGGTAACCCTTGTGGCTCTGCTGGGGATCCTGGTCGGGGCGGTGATCTCTCGGGGGCGACAGCAGAAGAGAATCCGGGCCTTGATCCAGGAGATGGAGAGGCAGCAAGCTGAGAAAGAAGCAGCGCTGGCTGAGAGGCAGCGGGAACGAAGCGCCCTAGGTGAGGCCTGACTGCAGGTGGGGGGACCTCCCCGCCCTAGGCCGCCCACCCACAGCGCGGGTCCCCCCTCCGGCCCCATGACAGCACCTTCTCTTTCTGCTTATTTCCAGAGACGCTGCAGGAGGAGCTCAGTAAGTTCTGATCCCCCACCACACGGGTTCTGGGGTCCATAGTTACCCGCTAACCGACCCCTCCCCTCCTGTTTCCCCTGCAGGGTGGAGGAAGCAGCAGTACCTGCCAAGTGAGTACCTGGACCTGCCTCTGAGACTCTCTGCTGGGATCTGTCCAGCCCCTTCCTCACCCCTGACCGCCCAGGGGAAGGATGAGGACGCTGATGGGGGAGGTCGGCCGGGTTTCCTCCCTGGAGAAAGGGGTCAGGCTCTCTCCACCAGGCCGTTCGCACCCACATGTCCAGGGAACCCCAGAAAGGAGAGGGGAGATGGATTCATGATGTGAGTCCTCCCTCCCTGGCTGCTCTACAGAATTTATAGACTGCTGAGAGGAAACCAGAAGGAGAGAGAACATTCTCTTCTAAGGAGGAGGGGCTGGTGTCAGCTGTCCCAGATTAATCATAACTGCTGAAAAGTAGTGTCTGAAATTTTCTCATTAAGTCACCCAATTCTTTTTGGAAATAGGCTGAAATCATGCAGATTGAGTAGATGGGTTCTAGCACACATATGCATACACGTATGCACACGGCAAGCCTATGCCAGGTACAGAAGGAAGACAGTCACCTCATAAGCCAGGGGCATGGGATCCAAGACCCAGGGGGTGCCTGGCCCACGGATAGCACCACACCCTGTGTATAGTAGGTTTCTCTTTCTCACTTAAAGGAAGGCTTCTCATTGCCACACCCCAATGGCCAGCATCACTGCAATTGATGGGTCATTGTTAAGTAACATCAGGGGGACTTTCACACAAGCCCTGTGATGCTGAGGCAGATCTGACCATAGAGGAACACACGGTGGACATGCTGGGCACAGGGATGGTTCTCAGGTTGGCATGTGAGAGATGAATGGCACAGGTGTCATCACACTGCTCAGAATGAAGTGCATATTAAAACTTATGAACTGCGTATTTCTGGAATTTTCCATTTAATATTTTCCAACTGTGGGTGACAGAGGGTAACTGAAACTTCAGAAAGTGAAACGATGGTTAAAGGAGACTGCTGTACAGACACGTACAGGACAGACCTGCAGGTGCAGCTGGGAAAGCCCCACTCGGTGCCTGCAGGTCACTAGGTGCCGGTGACTTTAAAGAGGAGGAGGGAGCAGGGAACTGAACGGGCAGAGGGAGAGGGAGGTGGAGGGTCAAAAGGAAGAGAGAGGGAAGGACTGAGAAATGACAGGTGAGGTGACCCTGCCTGTCTTCCTTTGCAGGTGACAGGTCTCAGGCCTATGCTGGTGAGTGACTCATGCTCTCTGGTTCCTGCACTTGTGTACAAAACCCTTAACCCTTTCTGTGCTGGTGAGGGATCATCAGACCCTGCTCAGAGCTCATGTTCTGTGGAGGACCATTCTGCCTCTCTGGACCCCCAGAGAGGACCTTCTAGCTCCAGCGTCCCCTCACCTGCTGCCACACACGCCCACACCTGGGCACAGCCAGGCCCCGTCACCCACAGCCCCACCGTGATGGAGGGAAGCCCAACATTCTGAGAGCTTTTATGCCTCCTCCTCAGAGCTGTGGAGGAAGGAAACTAGATATTGGTGGGAAGGAGAGGGAAGAGGCTCAGTGAGGAGGATGGTTGGGGGAGAACAGAAATGACCTTTCCTTGCCTGTGTCTCCTTCCTTTCAGAGTGGAAGAGGGCCCTTTACCAACCTGGTGAGTGAATGACAGTGTGTTCCTTGGGACAACAACAGAGGGGCCTGGCTCCCTTTTTCTTCTCCAGTTGTTGACTGGGGGACATCTGGGCGGGTAACATGAGCTCCCCACTGTGTGCCCATCTGCTTCCAAGAGTGCCAGGGACAGCTGCTGCCCTGGGCTTCCCCAGGTTTGTGTGGGAAGGAGGAGGCATGAGGGGTACAGCTGGGGGCAGGGGCTGGAGGGAGAAGGAGGAGGTGACCTGGCCCAGCTGCTGCCCCTCCTGCCCTGAGCCTCCTCAAGGTGTTCAATGTCTCTGAGTCCCTTTGAGATGATGGTGGCCATTCCTACTATGTGAGGGTGGAGGTGAGACTAGACGAGGTGATGAGTGTGTGTTGGTCAAAATTCCAAGAGGGAAGCCATGGCCTGTTCATGATGGGTGTGTGTCTGATGGTAATGACCACAGTCAAGAGAAGGTTCTTAAGACATAAAAGTGATGTAGGCAACTCCTTATATTATAACAGACTGTATTACAGAGTCATTTACTCACAGGGGTGAGGGGCTGGAGCGGACAGACTACGTGTTAGTCTGCACAGACTACTCACCACTAATGGACCTGTTACAGTACTTTTTTAAACACACAACTCGGGTACTAATGGTTGTCAGGACAAAGAGACAAACAGTGTGGCAGCACCAGCCATACCTCCTGGGGGTCTTGTGGTGGAAGGTTCTTTATAATCGGTTCCATCACATTAGGTGTTGACCTCCTTGTCATGTCGTTCTAGTGTTACTAACAGAACTGTTTATGGCTACATTTTAAGGAACACACATCATCATCACCCTGAAGGCTTTGGTGTGCCTGCTAAGGACAGGGAGGTTGGGCAAAGGTCACAGCATGAAGAGATGAAGGAAATCAGAGACACAGAGATGGAGTTGG
>NW_005872380.1:34490-41361 GCF_000147115.1 Myotis lucifugus | reverse complement strand
CCAGCACAGCAGAGACCTGGTGCTGGGACCACACAGGTGCTTCCTCATGCCTGGCCTTGGGCTAAATACAGCTCACATTCTGTTTTATCCTACCCTGAAGATGAGTATTTTTATTCCCATTTTACAGATATCACATTGAGACTTGGACATTACATAGCGTGTGTGTGTGTGTGTGTGTGTGTGTGTGAGAAAAGAGTCCGTGCAGAAAAGGAGGTTGTCCAGCTCAGGAGGGTAGAGCAAGGGCTGGAATTGGAATCCATGTGACTGTGCAGCACAGGTGGACACAGTCATTCTGGGGAGGAAACAGGAGAATAGAAGGAAGGTGGCCACTTGAGACCCCAGTCCTCCTCACCCTCCCTTCCTCACTGACCACCAGGCCCTGTAGTTTCACTTGGTTTTGCAGAGGGTCACACTCAGGGCAGCTGTGACCCCAGGCTCTGGGCTCGGGTCTCACCAGCCAGACCCAGGCCTTGCAGCTTGAGGCTTTCAGATCCTGAAACCTTGGCTGACCCCACACCATTGGGACTCTCTGCAGCGGACGTGATTCTGGATCCGGACACTGCGCACCCCAACCTCCTCATTTCTGAGGACAAGAGGAGACTAACCTGGGCAGGAATAAGGAAGAGCCTGCCAGACAACCCCAAGAGATTTCATTATCGTTCCTGTGTGCTGGGCTGTGAGAGCTTCACATCAGGCAGACACTTCTGGGAGGTGGAAGTGGGGGACAGGAAACAGTGGAATTTAGGGGTGTGTAGGGAGAACGTGGAGAGAAAACCTCCTGTTAAAATAGCACCCCAGAATGGATTCTGGACAATAGCTCTGTTGGATGGGCATGACCTCCAGGCTCGAACGGATCCCCGGAGCAAACTCACAATGGCCAACCCTCCTAAAAGAGTGGGGGTTTTCCTGGATTATGAGAGGGGGGAGGTCTCGTTCTATGATGCCATGGATGGATCACACATCTATACCTTCTCACAGGCTTCCTTCTCCGGGCCTCTCTTGCCTCTTTTCAGGATTTTGTCAGAGGAGCCCAGTGCCTTGACCATTTGCCCAGCACTAAGAGGGGTGGGGAGTTCTCTTCTGCCTGACCCACTGCCTGACCCTTCCCTGGAGACCCCAGTGGCCTCAGGCTCAGCTGATGGCATTGAGGACCCTCAGGCTGAAGAACGGTCTTTGCTTCTCTCTGCCCAGCCCTGAGCTGAGGGCCTGCTTAACAGCAAAACATCACAGCAGGTACATACTGAAAACTCACTTTAGTGAATGAAGCACTTTGCTAGTTATCTTTCAACTTTTCCACATGACAGATGAGGAGACCAGGGTGCAGGAAGTTAACTTTCCAAAGGTGACTCAGCTCCCTTCCTGCAACCATAGCTCACATTCACAGGTAACTTAGAATGTGGTGGGTGCTGGGCTCAATGCTTCAGGTGAATCTCACTCCCCAATCCTCACAACACCCCTGTGAGGTGGCCTCATTGAAAGTGTGGAAAGGGAGGCAGGGCCCAGGGAAGTGACATAATTCATGCAGAAAGTAGTGCTGCTGGAGGTGTTTAACCTCTGACCCTCCCTCCACCTCCAGTCTGTTCCTTTGCAGCCAGTTGTTCCTGTTGGGCAGGGTCATGGGCGGCCTGAGGTTCCCTTCCCAGGGCCCCAGGGAGAAGGTCACTGTAGGTGACTATGAAGACCACACCCCACCTGGTTCCTTCAAGGGGGACTGTCAGCCATGGTCCACTCTCCATTGGCTGGCTGTCCATGATGACATTGTCCACAGAATGAACTCACAGTGACCACCTCACCCTGGGCTGAGAAGGGACTAGAGGCCAAATTCTTAACCAGCTTGTGACCTGTGATCATGAAGCTGAACCAACCCTCCAGCTTCATCCCTAAAGCTCATGTGTGAGGCATGAATTTGGGGGAAGGGAGCCAGGTGAACTGCAGTGGAATTTTTATCACATTGTGGCCCCATCTCCAGGAAAGGGACACTCCACGCTGAGCATGTGTTCATGTTCCCGGAGGTTCCTGTAACTGCTGGGTCCTGGGGAAAAGCCACTCCATCACCATCACTGTGATTGGTCAGCACTGTGTCCCCTCCGCCCGGCAGGTGGTGGTCAGGTTACATTTGTTAAATAAATTGGTTAATGGTCTTCACTCTGCATCTGAGCTTCTTCTAGATTTTCACCCCCACAGTTTACCCACCACATTTTCACAAAATCCTTATTGTATTAGCTTTGTAAGCTGCTAATAAAAACCGCAAATTTCATGACCTAATGCAACACAGATTCCTTACTGCACATGTCTGTAGGTGAGAAGCCCAGCGTGGCTCTGGCCGGGCTGACATCCAGGGGTCTGCAGGCTGGCTCCTTTCTGGAGGGTCCAGGGAACAGTCTGTTTCTTGCGAATTGTGGTTGTTGGCAGAATGGAGTTTCCTGCAGTGGTGGGACCCAGGTTGCCGTTCCTTGCTGGCTGTCAGGAGAAGCTGGGAACACTCCAGGCTGGGAGCATCCGGAGTTGTTTTCCCAGGAGGCAGATGTGAAGGAACAATTCAGGTGAAGGGAATGGGGAACAGAATCCCAGTCCTGGAAGAATTGCTAGTGGGACTGTTGCTCCTGTACTGAATGCAGTGTCAAAATTAGAAGGTAGTGGAGGTTCCAGAGAAAGCATTTAGGGACAGGTGGGGAATGGTATGAAATGTGCCTTGGGAAGGTGATTCTAGAAGAAATGTACACAGTGGCCCGATTGGGGTCTGTGGGGCCCAGGAAGGAGCTTTGGGTGGGTGTGGGGCTGCTGGGCCCACTGGACCATCCACTGGCAGGCGGGAGCCTGTGCCGGCTGCCATGGTCCTGTCGCCTCCTGAGAGAGAGAAAGGGCTTTGGCCTGTCACTCAGTCTCCCAAGGACTCTCACTGAGTGTTTTCTGAATGAGTCACAAGTGTCCATAACACCTGCTGTCTGGCTCTGTTCTTCACCCCACGGCCCCTCCTGGTGTCCCCCAATATCTTCCCTGCCCCCCACAAGTCTAGCACGTTGAATGAAATTCTTTGGCTTTGGGAAGAGGGTACTTATGTTCACCTCAACACATGCCTGCCCCCAACCCCAGTCACACACACACACACACACACACACACACACACACACACACACACATTACCAATTCCTCTGAATAAAGAAAAAGGAAATTAAAAGGCCAGATAATGTCCAAAGGCTATTAACAGTGTATTTTTTCATGCTGAAGCAATTTTTTTTTGTCTTCTACCTAGAAATTAGTCAGGAGTAGACTTGCCCTGGGATCTAGAAATGTCTTCTCTGTCAAGGACCGGGTGTTAATACTTTGGCTGTGCGGACCATGGGGTCTCCTCCATAGCCCCTCCTGTAGCACAGTCTTAGATGGAAGGGTTGGCTGTTTCTAGTAAACCCTATGTATGCGGCTGATATTTGAATTTCATAGAATTGGGACATGTCACCCAATAGGTTTTAGTTTCCCTGCGTCTCTAGAACAGGAAAGACCACTAGGAGAAGGGCTGCAGAGTGCCGCTGCCTCCTACACTCGGGACTTTTTTGTTGACTGAGAAAATATTTATTGTTTAAGCCAATAACACAGACAGGACACCCAGGGTGGTGGTTAGAAAGCATAGGCCTTCAGAGCCTCAAGCCCATTCTCCCACACCTACCACCTTCATTAATGTCAGTCTTCTCTCTCTCGTTCACGCGTGTGTAGTTAAAATATGAAGTAAAACAGCTCAGAGATGAGACTTTCCAGGGGCGATAGTAACACAGCTGAGTTAAATCCAGAGAGAGGCCTTCTCACCGACCACCTAGTGGGGTTCCCGTCATCGGCTGCATTTAGCAAGAACTCAGGCCAACCCAGCTTCTTCATGGGAAACAGGAGAAAGACACGCTTCTCAGGGAGAACCATGTGGAAGAGAAGGTGGGGACAGGGCTATGCTTCCACCACCAGGAAATGCCGAGACTGCCAGGAACCCCTAATACTAGGGCACAAGTCAGACCACCCTGTGGGGATCCGAAGCTCTGGCTTCCAGCCTCCAGAACTGAGATACAATTATCTGTTGAAGGCTCCCAGTTGGTGGCACTTTGTGCACCAGACAGACCTAGGGAACAATGTTCAGCTGTACAGGGGCTGCTGTGGGTGTGTGGTGTGGAGTGATCCATACAGAGATGAGGACAGAGGGGAAGGAACCCTTAGCTCGTGTATTTATCCTTCTGCCTCAGAAAACTCTGCACTGCCTCAGGCCCAGTGAAAGGTTCTTAAACATGAACATGAAGAGAAGTACATGTTTCTCTTTCAAAACTATTTAACAATCCTTGTCAACAACTATAACATGAAGGTAAATGTTTGAGGGTCCAACTCCTGTCTTTGGACAACAGAAGCAGAGCCCACAGGACTTGGGGCCTAATGTTTCTGCCATAAGACAACCGTCATGGAGCAGTTCTTCTCCACTGCAGGTCCGGGACCATTGATGGTGTATGAAATCAATATATTGGGTAAAAAACAAATTTAAACACACACGAATGGAACTATGAGTGCATACATTATATATACACTGAGTGGCCAGGTTCTTATGGCCACCCATCAGTACTTCATTGACATTTCCAAAAATACTGAATATTGAAAACTTCCTAAGCAAATAAAAAAAACTAAGAAGTTTTTAGATTAAAGATGTGGGAACTTGGCGGGAGGACCTGGTGGAGGGAGAGGTGGGCTTCTTTTCCAGCTGCACGGAGTGCAGTGATGCGCTGTGGATACTAGGGGTGAAAGGTTTAAAGATTATCATCTGAGAAGTTAGAGGAAGAGGGAGGAGGAGGAGGAGGGAAGGGGGACAGGAACCGGAAATGCGGGGAGAGATACTGGGATAGGGGAGTTGGAGGAGGAAGGGGTCGGAGGGAAGAGGAGGAAATGAAGAACGTGTCCTGAATCTCCTGGTCCCAGAATGAAGAGACGCATGGAATTGACAGGAACCCAACCTGCAGCCTTGAGTCCAACCCAGTTAGCCAGGCCCAGGTGAGCCCACCCGGACCAGCTGCCCTTTCCCCTGTAGACCCACAAAGGAGAGAATAAATGTTGATATAATCTCCCGAGTCGTTCAGTATTTGTTTTGAAGCATGATTGCTGATTTGAGGCATGATTGCAGTAGAATCCTGTGTAATACACATACACCTGTTGCTCTCATAACTAGTCATTCATATTAATAATAGGGAAGGAGCAAAGGGGAGGCCAGACATAATAAACAAGGTCATCTGGGCAGCCTCACCAGGAAGCTGCAACTTGACACTCCCCAGGGAGCCAGTCTATTCCCTGGAAGTCACTGGGGAGGGCTCCACAAAGGGGAGATGGCACATGTGCAGTGAAGTCGGGGTGACATAGGGAAGGGGCCTGCCTGTCAGTCTAACCTGGGAACAAAGATCATTGGCTAAAAGGGTGCACCCCAATGCAAGCCCATCAACATTTGGGAATGCAGAGTCACCAGACTGAGAACTCTCTCTCTCTCTGTTGCTCTTGCTTGCTGTCCTGTTCCTTCCTTGCTAGTGACCCTGCTAGGCTGCCATGTGGTCCTAAGCTGAATGGAGCATGGCCCTTCAGACCCCACATGCCATGGACCACAGCTGGGAGCACAAGCTCCCCCAGCCAGATGCTGGACTGGACGGGACTGTGCAAATATGGAGCAGACACTCTGGGAATGGCTGCAATCCTGGTTCTGCTGAAGACAAAATGGGACTTTTCATGGCAGGATGGAGGGAGAGGGGCCTTGGAAACTCAGGGGTTTATCCACAGAAATAAAGCTTCCCCAGCACCTCATCCTCCTGTGGGGCCTCAGGAAGTTTTTGTTCCCGTGGCAACCCAAGAACTCCAATCCCACCAGCAACAGGTGGAGACGTGTAGAGCACCCCACCGATCACACACCCAGAGCAAAGTAAAGGTTATTATCATTCTTTTTATAACAAGTGCTTTCAAAGAGGGACTTTGCACTTTTTCTCCTCCTGAGCAAGCTTTCTTTCCCCACCCTTCCCTCCAGATCAGAGACTCAACTGCAATGAAGACCTAAGGAGTGCCTTTGTTCTGTGGTTTTCAGCTGAAAGTGCCAACTGTAAGCGGGGGGAGTTGGTAAAAGCCAGGGCCCAGGTCTCTTTAGGAGAGAGGCTGATAAGCTGGGTGAGCCTTCAGGTGAGGACATGGTGAGACCTGATGGGCAGGGCAAGGTAAGGCCTGAACTCAGAAATCTGTGGGAGAGAGGGAACCGGAATGAGTGACCTTGACAACTTCATGTTCCTAAGAACTTACTGTGGTCATTAAGGCCTCTGACAGGCTCTCCTGCTTCTCTCTGGGATGTGTTCTAAGAGATTCTAAAAGGCAGGTTGATACTGAACCCAGTTTCAACTGCCTGCCACTTGAAAGACCACATAGAGATCATGGGACTGGTGGGAGGAATGTTGGTTTCTTCTAGAGCCTGCAGCTTCAGAAGATGGAATCTCATGCTACACAGACAGTTGGACACAGGCAGGGGTTTTTGTGAGGAAGAGGAGAGGGGGGAAGAACAATCTATACTAATAAAAGGGAAATATGCTAATTAGACCAGGAGACCTTCCTGACATCCTTCTGGACAAAGCCATGGTGGTGGGGCTGAGGCAGAGGCTGTTAGGGGTGATCAGGCCAAGAGGGGAGGGCAGTTGGGGGTGATCAAGCTGATGGTGGGGCAGTTGGGGGTGAGCAGGCCAGCAGGTGGGGGCAGTTGGGGGCGAGCAGTTGGTGGGGGACAGTTGGGGGTGAGCAGCCAGCAGCAGTGAGTGGTTAGAGCCAGCGGTCTGATGTGAAAGGATGTCGACTGCCTTAAATGGGGGTGTGTCAGCTGAAACAGTCATCA
>NW_005872380.1:33238-34390 GCF_000147115.1 Myotis lucifugus | reverse complement strand
CCCCCACCCTGATCCGGGACACCCTTCAGTTGCAAACCAGCCGGGCCCCACCCATGCACCAGGCCTCTATCCTATATAATAAAAGGGTAATATGCAAACTGACCTTAACAGCAGAATGACTGGGAATGACTGGTCACTATGACACACACTGACCACCAGTGGGCAGACTCTCAATGCAGGAGCTGCCCCCTGGTGGTCAGTGCGCTCCCACAGGGGGAGCTCTGCTCAGCCACAAGCCAGGCTGATGGCTGCCAGTACAGTGATGGTGGTGGGAGCCTCTCCCGCCTCCTCAGCAGCGCTAAGAATGTCCGACTGCAGCTTAGGCCTATTCCCTGCTGGCAAGTGGACATCCCCCGAGGCTCCTGGGCTGCCAGAGGGATGTCTGATTGCCAGTTAAGGCCCAATCTCCTGGGGAGCGGGCTTAAGCCAGCAGGTGGTCATCCCCCGAGGGGTCCCAGAGTGCAAGAGGGCACAGGCCAGGCTGAGGGACCTCCCCCCCACCCAAGTGCACACATTTTTGTGCACCAGGCCTCTAGTGTAGAATAATAAAAGTGTAATATGCTAATTAGACCAGATGGTCAAACAATCTTCTGAATGAAGCCTGGGCTGCGAGTGCCGAGCCCCTTGCATGAATTTCGTGTACTGGGCCTCTAGTTGTAATACCCTATCTAATAATAGAGAAACATGGTAATTAACCATAACTTCGCTACCCTTCCCATTGGCTAATCAGGGCGATATGCAAATTAACTGCCAACTAAGATGGCGGTTAACTGCCAACAAAGATGGCGGCTAATTTGCATACTGCAGGCAGGACGGGACAGCGCCATCCCACCTGCCCCTCTGCCATCTGGGCCTGCTATTTGTGACCCGGTCTGCAGGCGGCCGGTTTGAAAACAGACCCAGGGCTGGCAGCAGGACCCCAGCGATTGACCACTGGCCACGCCCACAAATGGCCTTCCAGCAAGGATCCCCGGCTGACCGGTGCTAACGCACTGATCCGCCACCAGCCACACCCACAAACGTCCATCCTGAGGGGATCCGAGGCTGGCAGGTGCTCATGCACCCATCTGCCACTGGCCACGCCCACAAACGGCCCTGGGGGGCGGGGGATCCCCGCCTGACACGTGCTATGCACCGATCTGACAAACGCAC
>NW_005872380.1:29005-33106 GCF_000147115.1 Myotis lucifugus | reverse complement strand
ACTATCCCTGCTGGTAACTGCTTGCTCATTCACTTACTTGCTCATTCTTTCACTCATTCACTCACTCATTATTCACTCACTCAGCAGACCCTCTCAGGTCCCTGGCACCAGGCCAGGCACTGAAGTTGAAGCAGGATAATACAGAGCTATGTCCTCAAAATGTTAGTAATTCTGCATGCAGCCAGGAGAGGGGCCCCAGGCGGCTGGGAACAGGGGGGAACTTTCCCAGAGTGAGCTTCAGGGAGCCTGGAGTGAGGCTGGAACTTCTGCCTTGTTGCCATGGGAACACGTTCCCGCCCGTTAGCTGTTTGCTCATTCACTTACTCGCTCATTCATTCACTCATTCACTCACTCATTATTCACTCACTCACTCTATCACTCACTCACTCAGCAGACCCTCTCAGGTCCCTGGCACCAGGGCAGGCACTGAAGTTAAAGCAGGATAAGACGGAGCTATATCCTCAAGATGTTAGAAATTCAGTATGCAGCCAGAAGAGGGGCTCAGGGCCACTGGGAGCAGGGCGGAAACTTTCCCGGGGTGGGCTTCAGGCAGCGGGGAGTGGGGCTGGAACTTCTGCTGCGTTGTCATGGCAACATGGCAGAAGTTTCCGCCTGGTAGCTGTTTGCTCATTTATTCACTCATTCACTCACTCATTCACTCTCTCACTCACTCAGCAAACCCTCTCAGGTCCCTGGTACCAGGCCAGGCACTGAAGTTGAAGCAGGATAAGATGGAGGTATGTCCTCAAGATGTTAGTAATTCAGTAGGGCGAAGCAGGCACATGAACCAGACAGTTGTATGCACAGATGCAGTGTACTGGGTTCTGTGAGGGCTATAACTAACGCCTACTTTGTTCTCTTGATAAAATGAGGCCTTGGGAGCCAGACCACCCAAGCCTGTAGGCCTGTGCCTAGGCCAGGAGTGGCTGGGGTCCCGGAACATGACAGAGGGTGCAGGTTGGGCTGAGGGGTCTGGCCCCACTCCTCACCCTCACCCCCGAGTGCACAAATTTTTGTGCACTGGGCTACTAGTAAAAATATATGAGACAGCATACGTATACAACAGTTGAAGAATGGATAAACATCACATTGTCTGACAGTAGAGGGTTTCCAATCCATATGTCTGTTGGCCATCTGTACCTGCTCTTTAGGTAAATGTCTATTCAGGTCCTCTGCCCCTTTTAAATTCTACTGCTTTTTGTTTTGTTTTTTGGGGTTTTTTTTTGCTGTTAAATTGTATGAGTTTTTTTTTTTAAAATAAATTTTGGATATTAACTCCTTATTGGATGTATCCTTCACTAATATATTCTTCCTTTCAGTAGGTTGTCTTTTTGTGTCATATGGTCCCATTTGTTTATTGTATATTTTCCTGCCCTTGCCTGAGGACACACATTGAAAGCATATATTACTAAGTTGAATGTCAGATGTTCACTTCCTCTGTTTTCTTCTAGTTTTATAGTTTTGGGTCTCACATTTAATCTTTAATCCATATTGTGTTTATTCTTAATTTGGTGTAAGAAAATGAGCCAATTACATTTTTTTTCATGTATTTGTCCAGTTTTCCAGCACCATTTTGAAAGGACTATCTTTCCCCCACGGCATATTCTTGCCTCCTTTGTCATAGATTAATTGACCATATAAGTGAGGGTTCTTTTCTGGGCTCTCTGCCTGTCCCATTGACTGGGTGTCTGTTTATATGCCAGTACCATGCTGTTTTTATTAGTGTAGACACTTTTGTATAGTTTGATATCAGGGAGTAGGATGCCTCCAACTTTGTTCTTTCTCAAGATTTTTTGGATATTAGGGGTCTTTGTGGTTCCATATAAGTTTAGGATGAGTTTTTCTATCTCTGAGAAGAAGGCCATTGGTGTTTTAATAGGGATTGCATTGAATGTGGATATTGCTTTAGGCAGTAAGGACATTTTAACAATGTTAATCCTTCCAACCCATGAGCATGGTGTATCCTATCATTCTATTTATTTGTATCCTCTTCAATTTCTTTCTTCATTGTCTTATAGTTTTCAGTCTATAAGTCTTTCATTTCTTTGGTTAAATTTATTCCTGGATATTTTATGCTTTGTGGGTAAACTTGTAAATGAGATTTTTAAATTTTCTCCTTCTGACTATTCATTATTGCTGTACAGAAATGCAACAGGTTTCTGATTTTCTGTCCTCCAACTTTACTGAACTCATTGATTGGTTCTAATGGGCTTTTTTTGTTGGAATCCTCACGTTTTTCTATGTATTACATCATGTCCTTTGCAAAGAGTGAGAGTTTTGCTTCTTCCTTCCTGATTTGTATGCTTTCTATTCCTGTGTTTTGTCTGATTGCTGTGGTCAGGACTTCCAATACTCTGAGAGCACAAGTGGTGAGAGTGGGCGTCCTTCTCTTCTTCTTGACCTTAATTATTAGAGAATAACTATTCAGCTTTTCACCATTAAGTATGATCATAGCTGCAGGTTTAGGAATCATGGTTTTTTTTTTTTAATTGTTTTGTGCAGCTTTTAATTAAATTGTAAGCATCACACAATGGTAACTTCTTACTGTATTACCCACTGCACATGTGAACAAAAGTGCAAAGGCTTCACATTTAACCAGTGAAGAATTCTGATGATTAGAACAACCTATTATTTTCATAATTAACAAGTTACATTAAGATTCAGCAACCAATAAAAATTAGCAATTTAATTTTGAGTCATCTATTTACTTCAGAATTATAAACTTTTCCTGACTCCTAGATATGACGACTGGTGCCTATACATTGAAATACACTTTGTAGTATATACAGTATATGGCCTTGTGTATACACTATATACTACTGCAAATTGTAGGGAATAGGATAGGGTGACTTCTGTTCCTAAAAGTGTTTGGGAACGTATTACAATAGCATTAAAGCTCAAGAAAGCATCGCGATTTTAGAACTATGACTTTTGGGAAGCCAGAACGGCATAGCCCAGTTAAAATGAGAAAAATGTCTATTAAGGATTCAGCTCCACCCGGGGTAATTACCCCTTTCCTTCTGAAAAGTCGATTTCCTCCTCAGTCCCAGGAGCGGCTCTGACCAGATCGGCAGTCCGCTCTACATCTGTTGATGATGATGATGGCTTCCAAGGAAACCGCCGCGGTGATGGGATTTAAGTTCTTAACAGTCCTCACCCCGCGACTTCGCAGCGGAGGCCAGCGCCACTTCAATCTTTTTCCCGGGTCCCGCAGAGGTGACTGCGGAGGGTAGGGCAAATTTTTAGGGTGCCGGGAGCAGCGTGCCTCCTGATTGGCTGGCGTGGGCCTCGGCCGCCCAATCACACTAGCGTGTCTACCACGCCGCAACGTGCCGCCGCCGCGCACGCCCATTCCGGGACCAGCGCTTGCGCCTCAGCGTCCTGGGAGCTGAGGGCACCGGCTCATGGGCGGCGGGAGCCACGTCTGGGTGTGCCCGTGTCAACGTCACCGGGCCGCGCTGGAACCCGGTCAGGCCCGGTGGGAGAGCGACAAGAAAATCGAGCACTGACCCAACTGTCTGACTTTTCCACGTCCCTTAAGCGCAGGTTTCCTTGGGTCGGCCACGCACTTTCATCGTGGAATCCGACCTAGACAATCCCGTTTCCCCGAGGGGACTGGAAAAAGACCCGCTGCATTCTTTCTGTGCGTCCAGGCAGACAGCAAAGCGGGGCGAATGGAACGGGTCTTTAGAAGAAAGTAAACTTTTTCCCCCCATGCAGCGTGGGCTTGGGAACCCCTTCCCTTGGAGTCTTCCTGCCTGAAACACGGCCTTATAAAAGCCGCCCTGGACATGATCCCTCGCAGCCGACCCGTCCGTCTCGGCGCTGGCGTGTCCTGCTCGCCCGGAGCTGACGATCGGTCGGCGCTGGCCACGCAGAGTTACTTTCTGCTCCCGAACTAGTTTCCAGGGCGGGCAACTCAGGAAAGTAACCCACACCGAAACCAGCCAGCCTCCGGGGAGGCAGAGTCTCGTGGTCCTTGCTACCAACTGGCCTCCCGCCTCCAGCCCCAGCCGGTCCCTGGCTGATCGCCGCCCCGGCGCGCAGACACCGGCCCCACGCGGCCGCTCGGAAAACGCGGCGGGCGGAAACCCGCACGCG
>NW_005872380.1:22843-27710 GCF_000147115.1 Myotis lucifugus | reverse complement strand
CATCTTCCTCCAGGTCATCATTTCTACCAACTCCTTCTGGTGTCTCTCTGTCTGCACAACAGCCCACAATGGTGAGGTCCCTGGCCTTCCATCTGCTCCATCTCCCCGTCTGCCTCGCCTTGGTCCTGCTGCTCACGCCCTGCTCAGGTAGGGACCATCTGCATTTATGTACCTGGAGCAGTTACCTGTAATGCCCAGTCAGAACCTTGGAGTCCTTACCACACCTGGGAGGCCCATCCACACTGTAAACCTGTCAGAACTGAGTCCCTCTCTAGGTGTTTCTTACCTCACCCTCCCTACCTACAACACCCCCTTACCCTCTGGCCTCCAGCTCTCTCTGATCGAGCACCCCTTTCTGCTGACCAGCTCAGTTTGCTGTGATTGGACCCCCTGAGCCCATCCTGGCCATGGTGGGTGAAGTCGCTAAGCTGCCCTGTCACCTGTCCCCGAAGATGAGCGCTGAGTCCATGGAGCTGATGTGGGTGCGATCCGGTCTCAGGCAGGTGGTGCGTGCATATGGAGATGGCAAGGAAGGAACAGAGATAGCAGAGTATCGAGGGAGAACCTCCATTTTAAGAGAGGACATCGCTGAGGGGAAAGCTGCTCTGCGGATTCACAACGTCAGAGTCTCTGACAGTGGAACCTACCAGTGTTATTTCCAAGATGCTGATTTCTATGAAAAAGCCCAGGTGGAGCTGAAGGTTGCAGGTGAGCCTGAGTTTGTTCTGAGCTCCTTCTGTGGGGTCTGGGGACACAGGTTCCAAGCCCACCTCACAGACTTCTGCCTACACCCCAGCAGGTGCCTCCCTCCTCCACCTCTGCTTCTCTGGGCCCTTGACAGACACAGGATTTCCTGCAGGAAGGGCTCCTCCTGAACCAAGTGAAGATGCCCCTCCTGTAGCCACCAGGGTCTCAGCAGGGATGTGGGGTCGGGGCAGGAAGGCTGAGAAAACCTCCCCTCGTCGGGGGCACACAGTTGAGTGGGTTCAACTGTGTTCCAGGCAGTGGACCTGGGCCCCCAGGTGCTCGCTCTTGTGGGTCCAGGGAGGCTGAGCTGCAGGGACAGCACCTGTGCTGCCAGGTCTTCCAACCAAGACCCCAGGATCACTCCTGCAGTTGAACAAGTTGAGTTTAGGACTAGTTGCAGTGAGTATAACACACAGTGTGGAAACATGGGGTGTCCCCATGAGGGGGTGTCAGGGAGAATTGGTGTAACTTTTGGGCTGATAGAGGACTAGGGGAGGGTTTATGGAAGGAGGGCTTTGCTCTGGATCAGATGTTGTCAGGAGGGTGTGGGGGTAACTGGTCACTCACACCGAGGACAGGGGATGATTGCTCACTGCTGTGGTCTGGACACTGTTCATGTTTTATTTTGTGTTCAGATCTGATGACTGAGTGGTCTTGTTATGTCCTGACCCATCACAGGGACAAAGCATCCTTGTCTGATGCTGCTGTTCCATGACATTGTTCATGTCCCAACATCATTTCCTCTTTCTCACAGGCACAGCCCTGCCTTGCACAGGAAGGAAAGAAAGGAAGGTGGGGGTTGGAGGTCCTCGCTTTCTCCCTGCAGGGCCTCCTCAGCCACTTACAGTCCCTTCCTGAGACCACAGCTCCTCTTAAGAAACCTCTCCATACATGACTTGCTTTCTTACAAGTCTTCAAAAGGCTTCCTCCCACCCCTACCTCCCCCCCCCCCCGCCCCCCGACCGTCTTGGGTTAAGAGTTTAGGGACTGGTGGTAACAGCTCACTGTTCCTGGCCCTGGGTCAGCTCTCTGCCATGTAGTCTTTCCCCTTCCACAACCACAAAATAAAAATTCCCTGATCCAAAGATCCGAAAAAGAGGCTGTAAAACTCTAGATCAATGATATCAAGAGTTCAGCACGGCGACTTTTATACCAGGAACAGCATGGGCGGCAGCAATACAATATGCATATCCTCCCCTCCACTTGGCAAAGTCTAAAGCTCACACAGGACAGACAGCATAGATAGGTGGCATGACCCACCCAGTTAAGGGGGAAGGACTTACATGCCTGGGGCAGGTGAGGGCCAGTTCCAGGAACCAGCACTGGGCAGGGGGAGGGTCCAGGTGTCTCTGAGGGGATCCATGGGAAGCAGTCTCTGTTCTGGCCCAGATCCAGCTGGATTGAGCTGGAGGGTCCACAAGGGTCAGACAGTGGTCACGTCATGGAACAGTCTCCCCTGCACAGCACACATGGTAAACAGCTCCTTAGTGAACCCTGCCTGTGTGATCTAGTGGAGTGAGCCCCCGTTCCTGATGGACCCTCACCAACACAGAGGCCTCCCCATGACTCAGGCTCACTCTTCCTTCCCCAGCCCTGGGCTCTGATCTTCACGTTGAAATGAAGGGCTATGAGGATGGAGGGATCCGTGTGGAGTGCACGTCTGCAGGCTGGTATCCACAGCCCCACGTAGAGTGGAGAGGTGACGGGGGAGAGAGCTTGCCCACCATGGCAGCGCCTGGGGCTGCAGATGGACAGGGTCTGTACGCAGTCACGTCATCTGTGATCCTGAAAGGCGGCTCTGGGAAGGGGGTCTCCTGTGTCATCAGAAACCCCCTGCTCAGCCAGGAGAAGACAGCCATGGTCTCCATTGCAGGTGAGTGCCTGGCCCCACACTGAGCTCAGCTGTGTCCACTGGGAGGAGGAGGCCTGAGTGTCTGCTGCTGACCTGGGTCTGTGCAGTGAACATAAGGCTCAGAGCAGGGACCTGGTTGCCCTTTGCCCCTTGAAGCTGTTGATGTCACAGACATTTTCTGAGCATCCCTGCTGCCTCCACCTGGGACAGGCGATGGGGATGGGCAAATGGTAAATGTCAGCAAACACATGACAAAGTGGGGAAAGTATGTGCAGACACGTCCTGGAGAAAGGGCTGAGCTCCTCAAAACATGACACAGCTCAGTACAGAAATGAACGGTTCCCAGAAGGAAATACCTCGGGGAAGGGTGTCCAGTCTCACTGAGCAGGGAGACGTTTCCACCTGTGAGATTGGCAGCAAACAAACCATGTAGTTGGTAACACTGATGGCAGGACTGTGGGGAGACAGTCACTCTTAGACGTGTGTTGGTATAATTTTGTATAAATTGACACAGCTTATATTGGGGGGGGGGGGGGGAGAGTGGAGTAGAACAACCTTAATCCAAACTACTTATTTATTTACAAAATCCCAGTTGTAGGAATATATCTGCCAGATCAGCTCGGGATTATGTGATATAACTGAAGAACAAAGTTATTTCTTTTTAAAAATATATTTTTATTGATTTCAGAGAGGATGGGAGAGGGAGAGAAAAAGAGGAACATCAATGATGTGAGGGAGTCATGGGCTGCCACCCGATTGGGACCAAACCCATAACCCAGGCATGTGCCTTTGACTAGAATCTTCTGTGGACCCTTCAGTCCACAGGCCAATGCTCTATCCACTGAGCCAAACCAGCCAGGGCACAAAGTTCTCTCTTAGAGCATCAGTTATAATAACAAAAGTCTGAGACAGTTCAGATGCCACCCATGGGGACTCCTGTGCAGTGGAGGCTTGCCCTGTGGGAGGAAACACAGACATGCTCCCCATGCCAAGAGGGAAAGGTCCCCAGGACCCACAATGCACTGAGAAATGAGCTGCAGACACCTTGCGTAGATGCTGCCTGTGGTGTAAGCAAGAAAAATAAGATGTTTATTATATTTGGCATTTGACTCCAGGAAGAAATCACTGCAGTATTTGAAGGCAAAAGGGGGCCCAATGAAAGTACTGATGGGGGTAAGCCATAAATAATCTGGGCCACAAAAAATATGGGGGGCCCAAAAATTCACACAAGATTTGCAATTGAATTGGATTTCAAATCCTTGCATGAATTTTTGGGAACAGCATATATATTTGGGTTGCAGTACAGGCATTTATTATTATTTTCAATGGTAATGCAATTTTCTTTTTCTTTTTTTAATTGTCTGAAGTTTTAGATATGTCTCCATTTTCCCTAATTGACAGCCCCTCAGCCATTCCCACCCCGGCCAAGCCCCCACCGCCCCATTGTCTATGTCCATTGGTTATGCTAATATGCATGCATACAAGTCCTTTGGTTGCTCTCTAACCCCCCACTACCCCTGCCATTTGTCTCTGGATCTATTTTTGTTCATCAAATTATGTTGCTCATTATATCCCACATATGAGTGAGGTCATGTGATATTTATCTTTCTCTGACTGGCTTATTTCACTTAGCATAATGCTCTCCAGTTCCATCCATGCTGTTGCAAATGGTAAAAGTTCCTTCATTTTTATAGCAGCACTAGTAACCCAGTGCACGAAATTCATGCACATTAAAAGGGAATTAATTGCCCTAACTGGTTTGGCTCAGTGGTTAGAGCATCGGCCTATGGACTCAAGGGTCCTGGGTTCGATTCTAGTCAAGAGCATGTACCTTGGTTGCGGGCACATCCCCAGTGGGAGATGTGCAGGAGGCAGCTGATCGATGTTTCTCTCTCAGCGATGTTTCTAACTCTCTATCCCTCTCCCTTCCTCTCTGAAAAAAATCAAAAACATATATGTATATTTTAAAAAAGGGAATTAATTAGCAGAGATATTTTAACCTATTTGCCCTTTCTCTATAATAGAAGTGTGAGAGATGAAAGGAAATTAGTAAAATGTATATGAAAATAATATATAACTTTATTAATAAATAAACAGTAACAAAAGGATACTACAACAACAGAGGCATGATATAAAAACAATAAAAACATGATAAAAAACAACAACAGTGATGCAAACAATGACTGATAAAGTGATTCATCATTTTTTTAATTAAATCTTTATTGTTCAGATTATTACAGTTGTTCCTCTCCCCCCCCCCCCCCCCCA
>NW_005872380.1:20744-22009 GCF_000147115.1 Myotis lucifugus | reverse complement strand
TCCTTACACTATCTTCGTATTTTTGGATTCTTTTTTCATTTTGCTTTTCCGGTTGGGTGTTTGTTGCTTCTTCGTATTTCAAATCTTTGACTTGATTCTTGCGATCCTCTGGTCTGCTGTTGGGAGTCTGTATAATATTCTTTATTTCAGTCAGTGTATGCCTAATTTCTAGTTGGTTCTTTATCACAACATCGAGGGTCTCACTAGATTTCTTGAGGATCTCACTACATTTATTGGCGATTTCTAGAAAATTCTTGAAAAACCTAAAAAGTGTGGTCTTTTTGTTTGTGTTTTTTTTTCGTTTGTGGATTTGTTGATGATAGCCATTCTGACAGGTGTGAGATGGTACCGCATTGCTATTTTTGTTTTGATTTGCATCTCTCCGATAATTAGTGACTTTGAGTAAGAGAGCCACTTCTAGTTCTTAGTTCTTAGGTTGAGTGCAGGTTCACAGGTGTCCTATTCCATTTTATTGCTAAATGACTATAGTATTTAAATGAGAGAGAGAAAAAAAAGATGGCTAGTCACAGACCAAAGATGAGAGCATGCCTGAAGCAAGGATTTAATTAATCCAATTCTGGCTCCTGAAGCCTCCCCTCCAACAGAGCTGGAGTTTCGTTAATGAAAGCAAAACAGAAAAACTGCTCTAGGAACCCCAGGTCCACTTAAGAAAATTACTATAAACACTTTGTGAAATAAACTGGAAGACTGATTCTTTCTTATGTGACCATGTATGACCTTCCACCTCCCTGGACCTAAATAATTGTTGGCAAAAACTTGCACATTTCAAATCTACCTTTTCTGTTGATTCAGCCGTGTAGTGGTTCTCAGCCTTCCTAATGCCGCGACCCTTTAATACAGTTCCTCATGTTGTGGTGACCCCCAACCATAAAATTATTTTCGTTGCTACTTCATAACTGTAATTTTGCTACTGTTATGAATTGTCACGTGAATATCTGATATGCAGGATGCATTTTCATTGTTAGAAATTGAACATAATTAAAGCATAGTGATTAATCACAAAAACAATATGCAATTATATATGTGTTTTCCAATGGTCTTAGGCGACCCCTGTGAAAGGGTCGTTCGACCCCCAGGTTGGCGACCCACAGGTTGAGAACCGCTGATTCAGCGAATACTCAGCGTGCTTACAGCTTTCCTTTCCCTTCCAGTTCTTGCCCTGCCCTCAGGCGCTCTGGGTGACTATTTTCCTTCCCTCTTTCCTCCCCCCCCCCACTCCTCCAATCCCGGTCCCCCCGTCCCCC
>NW_005872380.1:18398-20644 GCF_000147115.1 Myotis lucifugus | reverse complement strand
TCCCCCCTCCCCCCCCGCTTCCAGACGTGTCCCCCAGGATCAAGGTGAAATTTATGTACTCTGGGCCCTGTGGTGACCAGGCCCGTGTGGAGGCAGGCTCTGTCCCGAGATGTGCCAGCCCCTGGCTGGGTTGAAAAATGCCCAAATACCAAGTTCCTGCCCACGTGAGCTCGGCCTAGAGAGGAAGCCAGATCGTGAATATGAACTTACAGCCCAGCCAGGCAGACAGGAAGTTATGGAAAGTCAGGGTTTACCGCTTTCAGAGCCTCGGCTCAGCCCTCCGAGCCAGGCCCCTTTCGCGCTGCGGTGACTCACAGCGGCCTAAAAAGTGTGGTTTTGAACTCTATATCCAGTAGTTTGCTTTCCTCCATTTCTGTCATTTGTGTCCTCTTTCTTTGTCTCGGCATTTTTTATGCTTCGCTGTGTTGATAGAGTGACTTTCTGTGCTAAGTGTCCCAATTACCTGAGGTAGACACTCTTGGTGCACCCCCTTGTGGGCTTTGTGCACAGTCTTGTTTTAGTTAAGCCTTGATTGTTGTAGTTATCACTGTGAGGAATTGACCTCCAGGCCAATTGGCTGTGAGAAACAGCTGTGTCTACGGTGGGAGAACTTCTGTGCTGAAGACACCCTTATGGGGCAAGACTTGCTTCAGTGGGGCTTTGGTGCTCACTGAGTCTGCCCCCTGAGTGTGTCCCTTATAGATCTGAGGAGTTGTAATTGGATGGTCCCACTCTGACCACTGGGTACACTGGCTCTTGGAGCTAAGGAGGTGCTAATCTAGCCTCTGCCTGAGGCTACCCAGCAGAAGCCAGCTGTAAAGCAATGCAAGTTGCCCTGGGGCCTTGGGGCAGCTGCAGTTTGTTAAGTAATTTTCAGATTACAAAGGGCCGGGCCTTTCATATGCAAAAGCTTCCGTGCACGCTTGGGCGGGTCGGGGTCCCAGGGGATCAACAGGGTGGGCAGAGTAAGCAGTATGGCTGCTCTCAGTCCTGCCCTCAGAGGCCGTGGCAATCGCTGCAAGCGCCTCTGAGAGAAAGCTGCCCTGAAGTTCCGACCAATGCCAGACAGTCCCGTTTCTCCCGTATGAGTCTGGGTCCCCAGAGACTCGCCCGGAACTGGAGCTCAGAGCCTGAGACTCCATCCTGATTGAAAAAGACAATTGTGTCCTCAGCTGCCAGCCCTCTCCGCATGCACCTCCGCACCTTTGTATTTTACTTCCGCACGGCACCTCCACTGAGTCTCAGTATGCTTTTCTCTTTCCTTCTAGTTGTAGAAATTCCACTCAGCCAGCCTTCCTGTGGTTCTGGATGATGTCCGTTCCGTCTTTTAGTTGTATTTTTGAAGTGGTTGTTCGAGGCAGCAATCTCTGGTGTTTACCTATGCCGCCATCTTGGTTTCTCCCCCATTTACATTTAAAGGTAGTATTGATAGGTACTTGTTTGTCGCCATTTTATTCTTCATGCCTGTGTTCCTTCTTCCCTCCAATTTCTTCTTTTGACAGCAGACCCTTTAGCATTGCTTGCATTGCTGGTTTGGTGGTAATAGACTCCCTTAGTTCTTTTTTGTCTGTGAAGCTCCTGATTTCACCCTCAACTTTGATTGATAACCTTGCTGGGTACAGTATTCTTGGATTCAGACCATTGCTTTGCATGACTTTGTATATTTCATTCCATTCCCTTCTGGCCTGATGTGTTCCTGTTGAGAAATCAGTTGATAGTCTGATGGGAGATCCCTTGTAGGTAACTTTCTGTGTCTCTCTGGCAGCCTTTAAGATTCTTACTTTGTCGTTGGTGTTTGCCAATTTAATTATATTGTGTCTTGGTGTCAGTCTTTTGGGGTTTGCCTTGTTTGGGACTCTGTGAGCTTTTTAGACTTGTGTGAATTTTTTCTTCCTGATATTGGGGATGTTTTCTGTCATTTTTTTCTTCAAACAGGTTTCTAATCATTGCTCAGTTTCTTCTCCTTCTGACACCCCCCCGATGCAAATGTTGTTTTGTTTCATGTTGTCCCAATGTTCCCTTAGGCTCTTCTCCTGTTTTTTAAGGTTTTTTTTTTTCAGTTGCTGCTCTGCTTGGGTATTTTTTTATCTTGTCTTCTAGCTCACTGATACTGTCCGTCCACTTCTTCTAGTCTACTGTTGAGGCTTATATTGTGCTCTCTATTTGCAGCGATGATAAACTCCTTGCATGTGCTTAGATCATATCAAGGGACTTTAGGAAGCATCAATTTATGGCTCTGCCGTATA
>NW_005872380.1:14190-18079 GCF_000147115.1 Myotis lucifugus | reverse complement strand
AGAGACGCTGATACATGGGGGAGGGAGTTGAGGAGACTGGAATGACTGTAGGTACATTATATTCTAACTGTTCCCATGTGAGAGCCAGACATGAGGACACTAGTCTGTGTGACGGGAGAGTTCTGGGCACTTTGGGAAGAGAAATGTCACTTCCCCTCCTGGAGACCCCGCGCCCCTTCCAACGAGCAGCTGAGGCTTCCCCTCCGCAGGCCCCTTCTTCTCCAGCCCGAAGCCCTGGCAGGTGGCCGTGGGGGTGACCATTCTGGCTCTGCTGGTGCTCCTGTTCGGGACGGTGATCTCTCGGGGGCGACAGCAGAAGAGAATCCAGGCCTTGATCCAGGGGACGGAGAGGCAGCAAGCTGAGAAAGAAGCAGCGCTGGCTGAGAAGCAGCGGGAGGGAAGCGCCCTAGGTGAGGCCTGACTGCAGGTGGGGGGACCTCCCCGCCCTAGGCCGCCCACCCACAGCGCGGGTCCCCCCTCCGGCCCCATGACAGCACCTTCTCTTTCTGCTTATTTCCAGAGACGCTGCAGGAGGAGCTCAGTAAGTCCCAACCAGGGTCATGTGGGTTCTGGGGTCCCTGGTTAACCTCCTCACCGACCCCTCCCGTTTCCCCTACAGGGAGGATGAAGCAGCAGTACCTGGCAAGTGAGTACCTGGACCTGCATCTCAGACTCTCTGCTGGGACCTGTCCAGCCCCTTCCTCACCCCTGACCGCCCAGGGGAAGGAATGAGGACGCTGATGGGGGAGGTCGGCAGGGTTTCCTCCCTGGAGAAAGGGGTCAGGCTCCCTCCACCAGGCCGTTCGCACCCGGATGTCCAGGGAACCCCAGAAAGGAGAGGGGAGATGGATTCATGATGTGAGTCCTCCCTCCCCGGCTGCACTACAGAATCTATAAGCTGCTGAGAGGAAACCAGAAGGAGAGAGAACATTCTCTTCTAAGGAAAAGGGGCTGGTGTCAGTTGTCCCAGATTTGTCATAACTGCTGAAAAGTAGTGCCTGAAATTTTCTCATTAAGTCACCCAATTCTTTTTGCAATATGGCAGGAAATCATGCAGATTGAGATCGATGGATTTCAGCACACATATGCATACACGTATGCACACAGTAAGCCTATGCCAGGTACAGGACAAAGACAGTCACCTCATATGTCAGGGGCATGGGATCCACGACCCAGTGGGTGCTTGGCCCAGGGATAGTACCACACCCTGTGTGTAGTAGGTTTCTCCTCACCTAAAGGAAGGCTTCTCATTGCCACACCCCACTGGCCATTATCATTGCAACTGATGGGTCATTATTAAGTAACATCAGGGGACTTTCACACAAGCCCTGTGATGCTGAGGCAGATCTGACCATAGAGCCGGCTCCTCAGTGACAAAGTGGCTCATGGGAGGAACACAGGGTGGACGTGCTGGGCACAGGGATGGTTCTCAGGTTGGCATGTCAGACATGGATGGCACAGGTGTCATCACGCTACTGGAATGATGTGCAAGTCCAACTTATGAATTACTTATTTCTGGAATTTTCCATTTAATATTTTCCAATTGTGGGTGACAGAGGGTAACTGAAACTTCAGAAAGTGAAACGATGGTTAAAGGAGACTGCTGTACAGACACGTACAGGACAGACCTGCAGGTGCAGCTGGGAAAGCCCCACTCGGTGCCTGCAGGTCACTAGGTGCCGGTGACTTTAAAGAGGAGGAGGGAGCAGAGAACTGAACAGGCAGAGGGAGAGGGAGGTGGGGGGTCAACAGGAAGAGAGAGGGAAGGACTGAGAAATGACAGTTGAGGTGACCCTGCCTGTCTTCCTTTGCAGGTGAGAGGTCTCAGGCCTATGCTGGTGAGTGACTCATGCTCTCTGGTTCCTGCACTTGTGTACAAAGCCCTTAAACCCTTTCTGTGCTGGTGAGGGAGCATCAGACCCTGCTCAGAGCTCATGTTCTGTGGAGGACCATTCTGCCTCTCTGGACACCCAGAGAGGACCTCCCAGCTCCAGTGTCCCCTCACCTGTTACCACACACGCCCACACCTGGGCACAGCCAGGCCCCGTCACCCACAGCCCCACCGTGATGGAGGGAAGGCCACATTCTGAGAGCTTTTATGCCTCCTCCTCAGAGCTGTGGAGGAAGGAAACTAGATATTGGTGGGAAGGAGAGGGAAGAGGCTCAGTGAGGAGGATGGTGGGGGGAGAACAGAAATGATGACCTTTCCTTGCCTGTGTCTCCTTCCTTTCAGAGTGGAAGAGGGCCCTTTACCAACCTGGTGAGTGAATGACAGTGTGTTCCTTGGGACAACAACAGAGGGGCCTGGCTCCCTTTTTCTTCTCCAGTTGTTGACTGGGGGACATCTGGGCGGGTAACATGAGCTCCCCACTGTGTGCCCATCTGCTTCCAAGAGTGCCAGGGACAGCTGCTGCCCTGGGCTTCCCCAGGTTTGTGTGGGAAGGAGGAGGCATGAGGGGTACAGCTGGGGGCAGGGGCTGGAGGGAGAAGGAGGAGGTGACCTGACCCAGGTGCTGCCCCTTCTGCTCTGAGGCTCCTCAAGGTGTTCAATGTCTCTGAGTCCCTTTGAGATGATGGTGGCCATTCCTACTATGTGAGGGTGGATTTAAGACTAGACGAGGTGATGAGTGTGTGTTGGTCAAAACTCCAAGAGGGAAGCCATGGCCTGTTCACAATGGGTGTGTGTCTGATGGTAATGACCACAGTCAGGAAAAGGTTCTTAAGACATAAAAGTGATGTAGGCAACTCCTTATATTATAACAGACTGTATTACAGAGTCATTTACTCACAGGGGTGAGGGGCTGGAGCGGACAGACTACGTGTTAGTCTGCACATATTATTGACCACTCATGGACCTGTTACAGTACATTGTTTTACAGTATAACTTGGGTATCAATGATTGACAGGACAAAGGGACAAAGAGTGTGGCAGCACCAGCCATACCTCCTGGGGGTCTTGTGGTGGAAAGTTCTTTATAATCGGTACCATCATGTTTGGTGTTGACCTCCTTGTCATGTCGTTCTAGTGTTATTAACAGAACTGTTTATGGCTACATTTTAAGGAGCACACATCATCATCTCCCTGAAGGCTTTGGTGTGCCTGCTAAGGACAGGGAGGTTGGGCAAAGGTCACAGCATGAAGAGATGAAGGAAATCAGAGACACAGAGGTGGAGTTGGGTTGATTCAGCCACATCTGCCCAGTGATTACAGAGGGTTTAGGGAAGGACCTACCTCCAGAGGCAGGGGTGGCGTTAAGGGAAACCACAAGGAAGAGCAGTGCCCCAGGCTCACAGCAGTGGGAGCTGTCACCTCCCCCAGGCCCAGGGCAGAGGGACAGGGAGCAGTCACTGGAGCCCTGAGGAGGCTGTGGCTCAGGGAGAGGCTGCCTGAGAGGAGGCTGCTCTGTTAGAGCGTCTCCATCACAGGAAGTGGGGAAGTCAGGGCTGTGCCTCTCTTTCCTTCCCTCCAGTCTTCAGCCAGCACTGCCCTTGGCCAAACCCAACAGGTGACCAGAGGCAAGAGAGCCCAGTGATGCTGCCCAAGGAGGACAATTCCTGGACAAAGAGGGAGGGGCAGGTGGGGAGTCGGGATCACATAGAGCCCAGCCTGGCCCAGCACAGCAGAGACCTGGTCCCTGTGACCACACCAGATGCTTCCTCCATGCCTGGCCTTGGGCTACATACAGCTCACATTCTGTTTTATTCTACCCTGGAGATGAGTATTTTTATTCCCATTTTACAGATATCACATTGAGACTTGGGGACATTACATAGCGTGTGTGTGTGTGTGTGTGTGTGTGTGTGTGTGTGTGTGTGAAAAGAGTCCGTGCAGGAAAAAGGAGGTTGTCCAGCTCAGGAGGGTTAGAGCAAGGGCTTGGAATTTGGAATCC
>NW_005872380.1:11740-14090 GCF_000147115.1 Myotis lucifugus | reverse complement strand
TTTTCCTGGATTATGAGAGGGGGGAGGTCTCGTTCTATGATGCCATGGATGGATCACACATTTACACTTTCTCAGAGGCTTCCTTCTCCGGGTCTCTCTTGCCTCTTTTCAGGCTTTTCTCAGAGGAGCCCACTGCCTTGACCATTTGCTCAGCACAAGAATGAGTGGGGAGTTCCTTTGTGTCTGACTCACTGCCTGACCCTTCCCTGGAGACCCCAGTGGCCTCAGGCTCAGCTGATGGCAATGACGACCCTCAAGGGGAAGAGAGGTCTTTGCTTCCCCCTGCCCAGCCCTCAGTTGAGGGCCTGCTTCACAGCCAAACCTCACAGCAGGAATACACTTCCTAAAACTCACTGAGTGAAGCACTTTACTAGTTATCTTTCAACTTTTCCATATGACAGATGAGGAGACCAGGGTGCAGGAAGTTAACTTTCCCAAGATGACTCAGCTCCCTTCCTGCAACCATAGCTCACATTCACAGATAACATAGAAAGTGGTGGGTGCTGGGCTCAATGCTTCAGGGGACTTTCACTCACTAATCCTCACAACATCCCTGTGAGGTGACCTCATTGGAAGTGTGGAAAGGGAGGCAGGGCCCAGGGAAGTGACATAATTCATGCAGAAAGTAGTGCTGCTGGAGGTGTTTGACCTCTGACCCTACCTCCACCTCTAGTCTGTTCCTTTGCAGCCAGTTGTTCCTGTTGGGCAGGGTCATGGGCAGCCTGAGGTTCCCTTCCCAGGGCCCCAGGGAGAAGGTCACTGTAGGTGACTATGAAGGCCACACCCCACCTGGTTCCTTCAAGGTGGACAGTCAGAACCATGGCCCACTCTCCATTGGCTGGCTGTCCATGATGACGTCGTCCACAGAATGAACTCACAGTGACCACCTCACCCGGGGCTGAGAAGGGACTAGAGGCCAAATTCTTAACCAGCTTGTGACCTGTGATCATGATGCTGAACCAACCCTCCAGCTTCATCCCTAAGGCTCATGTGTGAGGCATGAATTTGGGGAGGAAGGGAGTCGGGTGAACTGCAGTGGAATTTTTATCACATTGTAGCCCAGTTTCCAGGAAAGGGACACTCCACGCTGAGCATGTGTCCATGTTCCCGGAGGTTCCTGTAACTGCTGGGTCCTGGGAAAAGCCAGGCCATCACCATCACTGTGATTGTTCACCACTGTGTCCCCTCCACCCGGCAGGTGGTTGTCAGGTTACATTTGTTAAATAAATTGGTTAATATTCTTCATTCCTCAACTGAACTTCTTCTAGATTTTCACCCCCACAGCTTACTCACCACATTTTCACAAAATCCTTGTTTTAGCTTTGTAAGCTGCTAATAAAAACCACAAATTTCATGACCTGATGCAACACAGATTCCTTACTTTACTTGTCTGTAGGTGAGAAGCCCAGCGTGGCTCTGGCCAGGCTGACATCCAGGTGTCTGCAGGTTGGCTCCTTTCTGGAGGGTCTAGGGAACAGTCTGTTTCTTGCTAATTCTGGTTGTTGTTAGAATTGAGTTTCCTGCAGTGGTGGGCTGATGTTGTCATTCCAGCCTGAATGCTGCAGGCTGGGAATATCTGGACTTCTTCTGCCAGCTGGCAGATGTGAGGGAACAATTTAGGTTAAAGAAATGGAATGGGGAACAGAATCCAAAAATAAGAGCTAGTGGGGTCATTGCTAGGGTGCTAATTTCAGTGTCAAATTGCGTCAGAAGGGAGAGGCCTCCAGAGAAAGCATTTAGGAATGGGTGGGACATGTTAAGAAATGTGCCTTGGACCCAGCTGGTGTGGCTTTTTGGTTGAGCGTCTACCTATGAACCAGAAGGTCGAGGTTCCATTCCCCAATCCCAGTCAGGGCGCATGCTCTGTGAGGGCTCCATCTTCAGTGGGGGTCGTGCAGGAGACAGCTGGATATGAATCATGCCTGGCTCCCTCCTCCAACCAACCCCTGATTCTTTCTACCTCCAAATTGCTTGTATTTGCACTTCTAATTCTATTTCATTTTTTTTACTAAGGTTCTGCATATATATAAAAAGAGAGACGTTTGGGGGACTTTTATTATTTTTGTTGGTCACCGCAGTGTAGAGTGGGGGAGGTAAGGGATCTGGGTGAGGGTCGTGTTGGGCTTTCAGAAAATAAATGACCCGGGAAGGACTGAGTCTTCAGGTCTGGTGTTAGCAGAGAATTCAGAATCACCAGCTGCTGCCTGAAACCTGAAACGTGCACTTTCCTCACCTGCCCCAAAGGCTCTCTGTGAATTTACATGGGCCACGTGCTCAGAAGGATGCCTACCGCACACGGTGGGCTCTCAATAAATGTTGGTGCAATTACTGTCAGTGCAAAGGTTGCTGA
>NW_005872380.1:0-7186 GCF_000147115.1 Myotis lucifugus | reverse complement strand
TTGGAACTTGTCCAGGATCCCCATCTCGCCATCCTTGTGTCCAACTCAATTTATCCCAGCCCTCAGGGTGAGCCCCATTGGGGACCAAGCTGCCACCTGTCCCCCTGTAGACCCCACGAAAGGAGGAAAATAAATGTTGATAAAATCTCCCTAAGACGTTCCGGTGTTTGTGTTGAGGCCTGGTTTGCTGTTTTGAGGCATGATTGCAGTAGAATCCCTGTGTAATAAAACACACATCTGTTACCCCTCATAAACAAGCTGGTCATTCATATTAATAATAGGGAAGGAGCAAAGGGGAGGCCAGACATAATAAGCAAGGTCATCTGGGCAGCCTCACCAGGAAGCTGCAACTTGACACTCCCCAGGGAGCCAGTCTATTCCCTGTAAGTCACAGGGGAAGGGCTCCACAAAGGGAAGATGGCACATGTGCAGTGAAGTCGGGGTGACATAGGGAAGGGGCTTGCCTGTCAGTCTAACCTGGGAACAGAGATCATTGGCTAAAAGGGTGGAGCCCAATGCAAGCCCATCAACATTTGGGAATACAGAGTCACCAGACTGAGTACTCTCTCTCTGTTGCTCTTGCTTGCTGTCCTGCTTCTTCCTTGCTAGTGACCCTGCTAGGCTGCCAGGTGGTCCTAGAAGCTGAATGGAGCATGGCCATGCAGACCCACAGGCCATGGACCACAGCTGGGAGCACAAGCTCCCCCAGCCAGATGCTGGACTGGACGGGACTGTGCAAATATGGAGCAGACACTCTGGGAATGGCTGCAATCCTGGTTCTGCTGAAGACAAAATGGGACTTTTTCATGGCAGGATGGAGGGAGAGGGGCCTTGGAAACTCAGGGGTTTGATTCCACAGAAATAAAGCTTCCCCAGCACCTCATCCTCCGGTGGGGCCTCATGACATTTTTGTTCCCTGGCACCCCAAGAACTCCACTCCCACCAGGAACAGGTGGAGACTTGTAGAGCACCCCGCCGATAACACACCCAGAGCAAAGTAAAGGTTATTATTATTCTTTTTATAACAAGTGCTTTCAAACAGGGATTTTGCACTTTTTCTCCTCGTGAGCAAGCTTCCTTTTCCCCACCCTTTCCTCCAGATCAGAGACTCAACTGCAATGAAGACCTAAGGAGGGCCTTTGTTCTGTGGTTTTCAGCTGGAAGTGCCAACTGTAAGTGGGGGGAGTTGGTAAAAGCCAGGGCCCCAGGTCTCTTTAGGAGAGAGGCTGATAAGCTGGGTGAGCCTGCAGGTGAGGACACGGTGAGACCTGGTTGGCAGGGCAAGGTAAGGCCTGAACTCAGAAATCTGTGGGAGGGAGACAACTGGAATGAGTGAGCTTGACAACTGCATGTTCCTAAGAACTTACTGTGGTCATTAAGGCCTCTGACAGGCTCGCCTGCTCCTCTCTGGGATGTGTTCTAAGAGATTCTAAAAGGCAGGTTGATACCAAACCCAGGTTAAACTGCCTGCCACTTGAAAGACCTAATCAAGAGAATGGGACTGGTGGGAGGAATGTCAGTTTATTCTAGAGCAGTGGTTCTCAACCTTCTGACCCTTTAAATACAGTTCCTCCTGTTGTGACCCAACCGTAAAATTATTTTCCTTGCTACTTCATAAGTGTAATGTTGCTACTGTTATGAATTGTAATTTAAATATATGATATGCAGGATGGTCTTAGGCGACCTCTGTGAAAGGGTCATTCCACCGCCAAAGGGGTCGCGACCCACAGGTTGAGAATCGCTGTTCTAGAGCCTGCAGCTTCAGAAGATGGTAGACACAGGCTGCAAAGCTAGATGGACATGGGCAGGGTTTTTTTTAAGGGAGAGGAGAGGCAGGAAGAACAAGAGAGGAATAAAAAGGAGGGTGTTGAGAGTTCTTCATTGAGGGGACTAAGTGCCACCCAACACGGTCTGTGCAGATTACTGGTTGAAAGTCAGCAAATCTTCAGAGATGGAACGTCTGGAGGTTGGAGTCTGCTTTTCCTGAAGTTGGTTCCTAGAATTCTTAAGCTAACAGGCTGTTTATGTGCAGTCACCTTTACAGAAATAATGTTAAAATAATGGTGGGTTAGGTTACAAGATGTGTGGCTTAAAGATTTATATGAAAGGGTGTTCATTACAGAATTATATGTAATCTAGAATAATAAAATGGCAATATGCTAATAAGACTGGATGGAGGAACGACCTTCCGGATGAAGCTGGGGCTGCGAGTGCCGAGCCCCTTGCATGAATTTCATGCATTGGCCCTCTAGTTGTAATATAAAAATATATGAGACAGCATATGTATACAACAGTTGAAGAATAGATAAACATCACATTGTCTGACAGTAGAGGGTTTCCAATCCATATGTCTGTTGGCCATCTGTTCCTGCTCTTTATATAAATGTCTATTCAGGTCCTCTGCCCCTTTTTAAATTGTATTGTTTGGTTTTTTGCTGTTAAATTGTATGAGTTGTTGTTGATTTTATAATTTGGATATTAACTCCTTATTGGATGTATCATTGGCTAATATATTCTTCCCTTCAGTAGGTTGTCCTTTTGTGTCATATGGTCCCATTTGATTATTGCATATTTTCATGTCCTTGCCTGAGGACACATATTGAAAACATATATTACTAAGAGGAATGTCAGATGTTCACTGCCTCTGTTTTCTTCTAGTTTTATAGTTTTGGGTCTCACATTGAATCTTTAATCCATATTGTGTTTACTCTTGTATGTGGTGTAAGAAAGTGAGCCAATTACATTTTTTTAATTAAATCTTTATTGTTCAGATTACACTTGTTCCTCTTTTTTCCCCCCCCATAACTCCCAGTTCCCGCCCCACCCTCCGCCCTCACTCCCCACCTACTGTCCTCATCCATAGGTGCACAATTTTTGTCCAGTCTCTTCCCGCATCTCCCATTCACCTTTCCCCCCTAAGAATAGTCAGTCCATTCCCTTTCTATGTCCCTGGTTCATTACAATCACCAGTTCATTCTGTACATCAGATTATTTATTCACTTGATTCTTAGATTCACTTGTTGATAGATGCATGTTTGTTGTTCACAATTTGTATCTTTACCTTTTTCTTCTTCCTCTTCTTAAAGGATACCTTTCAGCATTTCGTATAATACTGGTTTGGTGGTGATGAACTCCTTTAGCTTTTCCTTATCTGTGAAGCTCTTTATCTGACCTTCAATTCTGAATGATAGCTTTGCTGGATAAAGTAATCTTGGTTGTAGGTTCTTGGTATTCAGCACTTTGAATATTTCTTGCCATTCCCTTCTGGCCTGCAAAGTTTCTGTTGAGAAATCAGCTGACAGTCGTATGGGTATTCCCTTGTAGGTAATTGAGTCTCTTTCTCTTGCTGCTTTTAAGATTCTCTCTTTGTATTTTGCTCTTGGCGTTTTAATGATGATGTGTCTTGGTGTGGTCCTCTTTGGATTCCTTTTGTTTGGGGTTCTCTGCGCTTCTTGGACCTGTAAGTCCATTTCTTTCACCAGGTGGGGGAAGTTTTCTGCCATTATTTCTTCAAATAGGTTTTCAATATCTTGCTGTCTCTCATCTTCTGGCACCCCTATTATTCTGATGTTTGTACGCTTGAAGCTGTCCCAGAGGTTCCTTACACTATCTTCGTATTTTCAGTTTCTTTTTTCATTTTGCTTTTCTGGTTGGGTGTTTTTTGCTTCTTCGCATTTCAAATCTTTGACTTGATTCTTGCGCTCCTCTGGTCTGCTTTTGGGTGTCTGTATAATATTCTTTATTTCAGTCAGTGTATGCTTAATTTCTAGTTGGTTCTTTATCACAGCATCGAGGGTCTCATTAGATTTTGTGAGGGTCTCATTAGCTTTCGTGAGGCTCTCATCAAGTTTATTGGCAGCTTGTAGCACATTATTGCAAGCCCTCAAAATTGCGTTTTTTAGCTCTATATCCTCCATTTCTGTCATGTTTTTTTGTCTCCGCATTTTTTATGCTTTCTTGGTGCACCCCCTTGTGGTCTTTGTGCGCAGTCTTGTTCTAGTTGAGCCTTGATTGTTGTAGTTAATACTAGAGTGATTTGACCACCAGGCCGACTGGCTGTGAGAATCACCTGTATCTGCCGTGGGAAAACTTCTGTCCTCTGGAGAGGTGCTAATCTAGCCTTTGCCTGAGGCTATTTGGCAAATGGCTCTGCGCAGGGCTTGGGCGGGGCAGGTTGCAGGGGATCAACAGGGCGGGCGGAGGGAGCAGTTATGGCTGCTCTCAGTCCCGTTCCCAGAGGCTCTGCTTCTCAGAACCCCAGCCACCGCTGCAAACCTCGGAGAGAAAGCTGCCCTCACGTTCCAACTGATGCCAGACAATCCCGCTTCTCCCGTTTGAGTCTGAGTCCCTAGAGACTCGCCTGGATCTGGAGCTCAGAGTCTGAGACTCTCTCCTGATTGAAAACCGCACCCTCAGCCACCAGCCTGCTTTGCGCGCGCACCACCACACCTTTATATTTTCCACACTGCGCCTCCTCTGAGCCTGGGTATGCTGTTGTCTTTCCTTCTAGTTGAAGAGTCTCTCCTCAGCCAGCCTTCCTGTGGTTCTGGGTGATGTCCATTCCGTCTTTTAGTTGTATTTTTGAAGTGGTTGTTTGCGGCAACAATCTCCGGTGTTTACCTATGCTGCCATCTTGGTCTCTCCCGCCAATTACATTTTTTTTTAATGTATCTGTCCAGTTTTACCAGCACCATTTTGAAAAGACTGTCTTTACCCCACTGCATATTCTTGCCTCCTTTGTCACAGATTAATTGACCATATAAGTGAGGGTTCTTTTCTGGGCTCTCTGCCTGTCCCATTGAACTGGGTGTCTTTTATATGCCAGTACCATGCTGTTTTTATTAGTGTCAACACTTTTGTATAGTTTGATATCAGGGAGTAGGATGCCTCCAACTTTGTTCTTTCTCAAGATTTTTTGGATATTAGGGGTATTTGTGGTTCCATATAAGTTTAGGATGAGTTGTTTTATCTCTGAGAAGAAGGCCATTGGTATTTTAATAGGGATTGCATTAAATGTGGATATTGCTTTAGGTAGTAGGGACATTTTAACAATATTAATCCTTCCAACCCATGAGCATGGTATATCCTATAATTCCATTTATTTGTATCCTCTTCAATTTCTTTCTTCAGTGTCTTATAGTTTCAGTCTATAGGTCTTTCATTTCTTTGGTTAAATTTATTCCTAAATATTTTATGCTTTATGGGTAAACTTGTAAATGAGATTGTTAAATTTTGTCTTTCTGATTATTCATTATTGCTGTATAGAAATGCAACAGGTTTCTGATTTTTTATCCTTCAACATTACTGAACTTATTGATTGATTATGATTTTTTTGGTGGAATCCTCAGGTTTTTCTACAAATTGTATCACATCCTTTGCATATAGTGAGAGTTCTACTTCTTTCTTTCTGATTTGTATGTATGCTTTCTATTTCTTTGTCTTGTTTGAGTGCTGTTGCCAGGACTTCCAATACTGTGAGAGCACAAGTGGTGAGAGTGGGCATCTTTCTTATTTCTGATCTTAGTTATTAGAGAACTAGAGGTCCAGTGCATGATTTCTTACATAGGTGGGGTCTGTCAGCCTGGCCGGTGACCAAGCCTATTGGGGGGACAGCAGTGGGGAAAGTGGGGCAGCCAGCCAGGGGAGGAGCTGCAGGTGGTTGGTCGGCCAGCCAGCCCATCCCCCAGTTGGGGGTGGGGCCAATCAGGGGTGGGTCCAGCCAGAGGGGGAGGGGCTGTGGGTAGTTGGGAGGGGCCGATAGCCACCTGGATCAGGCTGTTGGACACTGCAGTGCATGTCATAGCAACCGGTCGTTCCACCATTCAGTTGCTGGGCTTTTATATATATAGATAACTTTCAGCTTTTCACCATTGAGTATTATCATAGCTGTAGGTTTAGGAATCATGTTTTTAATAAAAATTTTTGTTATTATTACAAAATTGGATCCAATTTGGGAATTTAAATTCTATCTGTATTTTGGTATTGTAGATTTTACTATGATGAACAGCATTAAATATAAAACTTTTTGTTAATACCTGATATTTTTTTTCTTTAGGATAATTCCTACAAGAGGTATTTTGGGGTTAAAGGATAAAACATTTAAGGTATATACATATATATATATACTGAGTGGCTAGTTATTTGACCACCTGATGTTTGTAGGCAAATTAGCCATACACTGCATCGTATGGGATATGGAAACCGAAGGCTGTTCCAACAGCTTTGCTATCTGCAGTTTCCAAGATAAAACGTCTCCAATTCGCACAGGAACACAAGGATTGGACAGTTGAGCATTGGAAAAAAGTCATGTGGTCCGATGAATCATGTTTCTAGTTGCATCAGGCAGATGGCAGAGTGAGAATTTGGCGGAAACAGCATGAAAGCATGCACCCCACATGCATGAGTACAACCCTTCAAGTTAGTGGGGGCAGTGTTATGGTTTGGGGCATGTTTTCCTGGCATGATTTGGGCCCTCTAATTCTTGTGGAACAACGTCTGAATAGCACAACATACCTAAGTATCTTTGCTGATCAAGTTCATCCTATCATGTTGATGGCGTATCCCAATGGAGATGGCTTCTTCCAACAAGACAATGCCCCATGACATGGTGCTCATATTGTGCAGGAGTCGTTCAGTAACATGAGGGAGACTTTACCTTGCTTAGGTGGCCCCCACAATCACCAAATCTCAATCCAGTTGAGCATTTGTGGGACGAAGTTAAAAGAGCCATCAGCCAGCTGGTTCCACAACCATCAAATCTCACAGAACTGGACAGTGCTATTCATCAGGCATGGTGTCAGATTCCTCGCATCACCTTTCAACATCTCGCGGAGTCAATGCCAAGAAGAATCGCCGCAGTATTGAAGGCAAAAGGTGGCCCAATGAAGTACTGATGAGGTGGTCATAATAATTCTGGGCACTCAATGTGTGTGTGTGTATATATATATATATCCCACAATCATAGGCAGTGAAATTGCATTGTTTACCCATATATTCAGAAGAAAGTAACTTCTACTATCGTGGCAAACAACCTGCATCCCTATTTAAAATGGTCTGGCCCGCTAGAGTTTTCAGCAAGAAAATAATGTCAAATTTTCCTACCAAACGCAGATGGTCATATAAATCTGTATATTCAAAGAGACGAAGTCTATGTCGTGTAACAGTAATAATAATTACCAGTATATGT
>NW_005872379.1:61005-67619 GCF_000147115.1 Myotis lucifugus | reverse complement strand
TGGAAAGCAAGCACTGATATCTAAGAATATAAGTCAATATGATTTTTCACACATCTGAACTAAAATCTCCCCATTATTGAATAACATGAAGTTCTGATTGAAACATTCACTCTTTTTAGCTCTGTTAGAATAAATACTGTCTATTTTTGAGAACGCACAAATCAAATGATTTCACATGTTAAAGAAGTGAACTTTTATATATTAGTTAACTTAATTAATTATCATAGTTCATTTTTAATGAATTGGAAAAAAATCTTTTAAACTGCACACATGCATGGAAGCCTGTAAAAAAGATATTATACTTTAATCATTTAAGCATATTACAAAATATAATAAAATTATTATAATGGATATGTACATTCATTTGTGTAATTCCTTACTCCTTTGTCCATTTCATTTCAAAGATAAATCTAACAGTTTTCTATATGTATATAATGTGCACATAATATAGATTTAAAACTAAATTTAAATATTCAATTCACATTATTCACATAATCAGCATTGGGTCAGAAAAATCATTTTTATACCCTTATTAACCAAATTAAATTTTATTATAAATAAGCTAAAAAATACACTGAAATCTGAAACTCTCCTCAATTATTATTAACTTAATAATAAATATAATAATGGTTCTTTGTCTTCTATAGTTTTTAAATCATACCTAATTCTAAGTTTTCTGCTACTTCAGAAAGTATACTTTTTTTCAAGAGCAAAAAATAATTAATAGGGAGTGGTTACAATGATCAGGAGATCTGGATTAAACATTAAACATTAAGCTATTTTTTCCCATGAATCATGCCATTTGTGTTTATCCAATTTAGATAATTATTTATCATTATATTTAAAATTGAAAAGTACAATTGCACCCCATTTATACAAAATTAGCTAAAAATATTTTAAAGAAATACGATCTTACTTTTTATTAGCAGGAAAAGAAGTTGATTATTTTCATAAAAATGTATAACCACAAAAACTTCTGTATTGCCCTAACTGGTTTGGCTCAGTGGATAGAGCATTGGCCTGCAGACTGAAGGGTCCCAGGTTCGATTCCGGTCAAGGGCATGTACCTTGGTTGTGGGCACATCCCCAGTAGGGGACGTGCAGGAGGCAGCTGATCGATGTTTCTCTCTCATCGATGTTTCTAGCTCTCTATCCCTCTCCCTTCGTCTCTGTAAAATATCAATAAAAATATATAAAAAAAACTTCTGTATTAACTTAACATAACTAAAATGAATTCCAAATAATACTTTCTGAGAGTAAAAAGTTACACTATATTTCCATGGTGAAAATATTCCAGAATGATAGCAATGTTTCCTTAGATCTTATTTGTACCAGGCAATGTGTTAGTCACCTTATATACATATTAATTTGATTAATCCATATTGCAACATTATGAAGTAGGCACTATTACTACTTCTAGTTTACGGATGAGGAAATTGAGATTTATAAATTTTAGAAAACATGCTTGAATTCATACAATTATTAAAGCAATGAGCAATCTGACTCCAGAGCCACTTACATAAGTTCTTTGAAAAAAATGTTATGTTTCTAGTTACATAACTCATTAATCATATCATTTCAATTAAAACATTAATTGATTTCCAATTATTTACAGGTGGCTATAAGGACATAATGACTAAAAGCCATCTTTAGTCTCTGAAATACATGGATTGAGTTAGGCAAAGGATAAAACTGTGAAGAGAGATTTGCGCTACAAGGTAGGAGATCTTTCCACTCCTGGTCCTATTACTTTCTAGCCAGGTAACGTCTGGAAATTAACCTACTGCTTCTCTGCCCTCCATTTCCTCAATGTAAAGTGTGTATAATAATATATTTCTTTTTTATTTTTACAGATTTTTTTAACATTAAACAAATAATGTACTTTGAATGATAAAATGTAAATATAAGTTATATTACTATTAATAACAGTTATTTAACTACTAATGAATATAATTTCTATAGGCAGATTTAAAATAGGATATTACTAAACTGTAAAATTCAGACATACTTTGAGTCAAGATGGCTATCTTTTTCTAGAGCACTTAAAGTGAATTATTTGAAATCTGAGACTTAAATTTTATTCACATATTGAAAGAAATGAAACATTAATTTGTAATTTGTGTTTCCTGATGAAACTGAAAACTTAAATTATTATAAGAGTTCCAGATTTTCACACACACACACACACACACACACACACACTAATTTCCTGGAGTTTAAGCCATGACTTTTGTCTGAAGACCACAAGGATTTTCATAAATTTGAATTTAATTTCATAGGTGTTAATTTTCACAACTGAAGAGCTGCAGAAGCACTTGCAAGGCTTTTTTTTGGTATAATTCTACAGCAGTGCAGGTACCTAGTAATCTGCAAATTCATGAAGATGATTTTAAAGTAAGCTGAAAATCCCTGTGCAAATGTTACACATAGCAAACTTGCAGCCAGTGGAAGACAATTATCATGTACTTTCTAGATCTTCCCTTTTTCATGCAAACTGCTCATTGCCCTTTTGTTATTGCTCATTGTGTTCTAGACTTCAGCCCTTTACCCTCTGATCATATTGCTAATGACAAGCTCTAACCTCCAGAGTTTCTACCTCCTTCCTTTTAATACAGGTTATAGAAACAGTGGCCTATATATAATTTCCCTTTCACACCATGCTCTTCACCCCTCCGTTATATCAATACAGAAAGATTTGCATTGCCAACAGTTACCATAGAAACAAAGAAGTTGGTTACATAGACAAGCAGAGAAGATTTGGTTTCATTAGAGAAATGGTTGGCTCCTACACCAGTGAGAAGTAAACTATTATATATAGTTTTATACATATCTACCCACAGTGCAGCGAAATTATGTGGTCCTAGTCAATGAGGGACTTTGCCTCTGATTGTCAATACTGGTTCATGGAAAAATTAACTCTGTTAAATCTAGGGTCTAGCCATTTGTATAAAAACCTGTAGGAGGTTGAAGGTATTCACTGCAACCCAAGCCAAAATTTCTTACTCAGTCCCAGATGTCAGGTCTGGAATTAGTTGATTGAAGCAGTAGCTATGTTATGATGAAGAAAAATACAACACACCATAAAAAAAGTATATACTCTGATGATTCTCCCAGGCTTGGGGAAAGAGAAATACCCAATTATTTCAAGGACTCTTGCACTCAAGATCTGACTTGACATTGGAACTAAGAAACCCAAAAAGCTATTGATGCCTCCCCTAATATGAGTGAGAGCTCACAGGGACCAGCTAATTAATGAAGTCCTGGCTAAAACCCTGTCTCTTAGTGGGTCCACAAAGCCCATGAACCTACCTAGAAATAATTTCCCCAGTCTCCAAGTATATAGTTAGAATAAATACACTTAAGTATATATTTGAATGGTACTTCACAGTTATTTCCACATTGAGTTGTCAGACTATGAAATAAGATAAAAATAGATTAGTGCCATCGGTAGAGACATAAACGATGCATGACTTATTGTCTCTATTATATTCCACTTCATTTGCCAAGCTGGTTCCTGCAAAAACCAGATGGTTACTGAAGATGACTGAGAAATACTACAGGCTTAACCAAGCAGGGGTCCCAATCACAGCTACTTTGATGGTCATTGTATTTCTGAGAGAGCACATTCATAAAGTCTTGTGTATATGCAATGTGATCATTAACTTGGTAAATACTATATTTCCCATTCCAATTAGATAAGAAGATGAGAAACAGTTTGCATTCATGTGTGATGAACAATATCATTTACAGTTTTGCTTCACATTTATATTAACTCTTCCAATCTCTATCACAGTAGAGTCCAAAGAAGGTTGGACTATGAAGAATTATGGGTTTTTCTAAAGCACTAAATGTATAATTTCATGAGTCTGGCAGCAGACAATGTAATTTGGAAAGATTTTAATCTAAGACTTTAATTACATTGAGCCTAAGCAGGATGAAAATCTGAGTAAGCTGTATGCTCAAGTACCCACACTGTGCTTGTGGCCATATGTGTGGGGAGGGGCCCTGATGACCAGTTAAAGGAGAAAAAAATGATCAAAGTTTGGTTTACAGATAGGTTATATCAGGGTGAAAACAAACAATAAATGGCAGCTGCATTAGGACCAGATGCAGGAGTGGTCTTGAATGATGGTGGGGATAAAATATCTTCCCCGTGGATATAAGTACAGCAGTTTATCTAGTTATCCATGAAGGATAGAGAAAAGGTAGCTGAAGGTGAGAATTCATGCAGATTCCAAGACAGAGACCAATGGCCTATCTATGTGTTCAGGAGTCTGGGAGAAAAAGAAGTAGAAAATAAGTGTAATAGGAAGAATAATGCCACTATACCCCAAAGATGTCCATATCCTAATTCTTGGAACCTGAGAATATGTTAATTACATGACAAAAGGGACTTTGCAGATGTGATTAAGGTCAAGACTTTGAGATGGGTGATGACTCTATATGATGTGGGTGGGCTGTATCTAAGAACCTAGATTCTTAAAAGAGAAGAACCTTTTCTGTCTACCTTGAGAGGGAGTTGTGACCATGAAAGAACACTAAGAGGAATGCAACCTTGCTGGCTTTGAATACGGACTGAAAAGGCCACAATTAAGGAATGTGGAAATGTTTAAAAAGTGAAAAAGGCAAAAAACAAACAAACAAACAAAAAAACACACAAAAACACACACACACACACAAAAAAAAAAAAAAAAAAAAACACAGACATTCCCCTAGAGCTGCCAGAGAGAAATTCAGCCCTGCCAAGACTTTTATTCTAGCCTAGTGATACCAATGGTTGGACTTCTAACCTACCAAACTATCTATATATATAAAAGCCTAAGCGATCAGCCAACCGGCCAACTGGTAGCTATGATGTGCACTGACCACCAGGGGGAAGATGCTCAATTCAGGAGTGGAAACCACAGGCATGGAAACATGGAACAGACTGATAAATTTCAGAGGGAAGGGGGGGAGGGCGGGAAGAGATTAACCAAAGATTTTATATGCATATTAGAGGCCCTGTGCACAGATTAGTGCACCAGTGGGGTCTCTTGGCATGGCCTGCGGGAATCAGACTGAAACTGGCTCTCTGACATCCCCCGAGGGGTCCCAGATTGAGAGAAGGTGCAGGCCAGGCCAGGCCTCTAATTGAAGAATAAATTTGTGTTATTTTACCCTATTGAGTTTGTGTTAATTTGTTATAGTAGCAATAAAAACTTAATACAACTAGAGGCATGATGATCTGTGGTACAAACACATGAATACATATATGAAAGTGGGTACATAGTAGAAGACTTTTGTAGTGCACATGTTAAAGCCTATTAGAAAACCTATACCACAATGAAGTACAGAACAACCACACAGACAAAATGACTTGGCCAGTCGATGTTAGCCAAGCTTCTTATCAACCATTTTGGAACTTACGCTCTGACCACAGAAAAAGGGTGAAGGAGGCATATACAGAGGCTACTTAGGAACCCAACAGCATGGATTCTTACTAACTATTGCTGTGCTGACATTCCAAGAGTTCAGAAAAAGACCATCAGTGGATCTTCAATATATCAATATTCCTCGAGGGAATCAACCAATGACTTTATGACAACCTGACTATACTGGGTTCAATCCAGTTATTCTCTTTTAGAACTTTACAGTTTTATCATCAAATCTATTACTTTATTCATATTCTACTCTATTACGCCTTTCCAAAAATATTGTGAATTAACTCATATTGGTAGCAGAACCTGCCTGGAAGTTTGTCTTTGCTGCTAGGATTGACTGCTCACCACATAAGCTCTGTGGAGGACATTCCTGCTTTTCTCGTCCATCAGTTTTTCTAGAAATCTCTTTGGTGCTTGGAGTAAGGAAGTCTTACCGTTGGTGGCTATTTGGAGTCTTAGTTTACATATATCAATTTGCTACTGTGATCCTACAAATGTAATATAAATCTGTGGAAGTAGAACTGATGGACTGGAAAGCTTTTCAGTTTAAATTGGAGATTTTCCTTCTGTCTGAAAAAGAGTATGTAATTATACTGTTAGGATTTTTACAATCCCATCATTTAATCTCTTGCCTACAGAGATACCAATTATGTATACGGTGAAACATTTTGAAACAGTTTAAAATTAATCATTTTCTCTCAGTTTCCTTTTAGACCATTATTCATTTCCTTTCTCATCTCAAGGTTTTTCTCCATGCCCTGAACTCTGTTCAGCAGAGACTTCTCTCCTTTCTGCTGCTCTCAAAGAGGCATTCCTTTGCAAGACTATTATTGTTTTACCCTTTCTAGACATTATAAGGTAATATTTTAACTTTTATTGTCCCACCATGTCTTTTTTTTTGTAGAAAGGCTTTGTTTTTTGTTTTTTGTATAGAAGCACTTAATTAATTAATTAACAGTGTTGCATAATGGTACCATACATACTCATATTTTTTGTTCATAATATGTTTCTGATGAGTATTTTTGATTTTTTTAATGTTATGCTTTTTCTCTGTCTCTCTCTTTGTGTGTTTCTCCCCACACCCTATTTTACTTTTCCTTGTAATTAAAATTCCTGTGTTATCTTTTTTATTTCATTAATTTTTGAGTGATATTAGTTTTTCCTACACAGAATATGTATAAGAGGTTCATATGA
>NW_005872379.1:0-60686 GCF_000147115.1 Myotis lucifugus | reverse complement strand
TCATAGAACAGAGTTGTGCAAGAATAGGTTAGATTAATTATTTCTTTTCTCTAGAGAACAGAACTCAGAGGTGTTTCACAAAGTAGAGTTTCTCTCCTCCTCCTTGACTCACAGAGAGACTCCTTTCAGCAAACAAAGGATGTCTGTGAAATTATTTTCTTGACATTTTTACTTGGTTTTGTTTTGTTTGTTTTGCTCCTAGCTAGTGCCAAACTAAACTCCGGCTATGTTGATTCACTCCTTTCCTGGTGATTGAAACAACTGTAGCTTTTGCACAAAATACAGAATCAGAATAGCACATTATTTTAAAAACTATTATGCATCCCAACAATGAAATATTTGGAACCCTTTGAAAAACTGAAATGGCTAAGTGGGGATTACTAGGTTCCTCTGTTTTTTTTTTGTTTGTTTGTGTTTTTTTTTGTTGTTTTTTTTTTGAAAACAACTCAAAGTGAAAAGAATGAGAAACAGAAGTATAGACTATAACTTAAATTGAACTAGACAAATTCATAACCCTGAATATGAGGATAACTTCAAATAGAAAGATCAAGAGTGAGAAGACACGGATTAGTCATTTATTTTCTCTAGAGAACAGAATGGCAGATGCCAGGCAAAGCTAATAAGGCCATTCTCAAAATTAGGTTCACATTTTGTTTCAATACAGCCTAATGCTATCTACTTCTTTCATCCACAGCTACTAGGGGCTAGGACTCTCTATCTGTAGTAAATTGTTTCATTAATACTTTGCCTTCATCTTTTCTCTTTATTCTCAGTCAATATGATTTTCTAAAATTAAAATCTTATACATGCCACTGTTTAAAATTATTCCATGTATAAGGGCTCCAACTTAATCTGCCACTTGTCTACCACTCCTATATTTTATTCTTATAATTTCCCTCCACAGTCTCATATTATTTATTTTTAACTTATGGTCTTTTTTGCCTTTATTCCTTCTGACTGAAACATTCTCCCAGTTATTTCTGCGTGTCCAATTAATGTCATTTATGGTCCTTCTCAAAAAGGTCTTCTCTGTACCACTGTATGCAAAATAGCCACTCCAAATCCTCACCCTAAGTTGTCACTCTTAATATTAATTGATACTGTTTATACTTATCTAAATTTATTTTTATTATACACATTTATATATAATATTTCAATAATATATAATATTCATGTATGTTATAATCATTTTATATTTTATATATTTACCTTATTTATTATCTCCTCACTTCTATTGGACTATAACTCCTTGAAAACAGAGATTGTATGAGGGTTTTTTAAATATATTACTGGCACTATATAAGGTCCTAGAATACAGTAGGGAAATGAAAAACATTTTTAGAATAAATAATTTCAAAAAGATGCAAAATGGCAGTTATTTTCATTTAAAACCCCATTCTATTACTTATTTCTGATATTGAGAAAATATTGGCATTCATGCAAGATGAGCTATTATCAATTATGAACATACTAGAGGCCCGGTGCAGAAATTCATGCATGGGTGGGGTCCCTCAGCCTGGCCAGCAGGGATTGGGCCAAAACCGGCAGTCAGACATCCCTCGAGGGATGTAGTGGTGCCAAAGTGGTAGGCGGCTGGGAAAGAGCCCGAGAAGGGGCCAGGCACTGTGCCGCCACTCATCCCTGCCCTGCTTTGCCTGCTGCACCTGCTGCGCCTGCTGCGCCTGCTGCTGCCACTGCTTGGTAGCGCTGCCACAGAGGCGGGAGAGGCTCCCGCTACCTCAGCTGCGCTCCCAGCCATGAGCCTGGCTTCTGGCTGAGCAGCGCTCCCACTGTGGGAGTGCACTGACCACTAGGGGGCAGCTCCTGTGTTGAGCGTCTGCCCCCTGGTGGTCAGTGCGCATGTCATAGTGACTGGTTGACTGGTCGTTCCAGTCATTCCTGTCCTAAAGGTTGCTTAGACTTTTTATATATAGATATGCCATTTTGTAGAAGGCTTTGGTCTCGGTGTATAGAAGCAATGAATTAACTACTTTGCATTATGGCACCATAGATATTCATATATTTTGTTCATAATATATTTCTGATGAGTATTCTTCAGAAAATTATTCAATTTTCTGTTTTCTCTCTGTCTCCCTCTTTGTGTGTCTCTTTCTCTCCCCCACGCCCCTGTTTTTCTTTTCCTTGTAATAAAAATTTCTGTATTATCTTTTCAATTTCATTTCATTAATTTTTGAGTGACATTAATTTTTCCTACATAGGATATTTATAATAGATTCATAAGAAGAAAGTATGGAAGTTATATTGTAGCCTAGAAGGAATCCAATGTTTTCAAAATTTTAAACAAATATTTTAATTGATTTCAGAGAGGAAGGGAGAGGTAGAGAGAGATAGAAGCATAAATGATGAGAGAGAATCATTGATTGGCTGCCTCCTGCACTCCCCACACTGAGGGATCAAGCCTGAAACCAAGGCATGTGCCCTGACCAGGAATCAAACTGTGACCTCCTGGTTCATAGATTGATGCTCAAACACTGAGCCATAGCAGCTGAGCAATGCTTTCAATTTTATGAAATTAATATTTTCTAATATAATGTTACCTTTTCCAGCTACCATGATATCTGTACTTATTCTATTTTTTTGAGTAATAATATATAGACATTCAAAGTTATCTGGAAGTTCTTTAATCAAATTGCTGCAAGTAAATTTGTCTTTCTATTCTTAATACTCATATATACCTTACATTAACTATAAGCAATAAAATATATATATGTAAAATAAATATTATAAAGTGAATATTTCTTTTAAAAATAACTCACCATGTGTAGCTTTAAATATCTTATATATACTTCATATTTTAACCTATTTTATAGAGCTAGAAAGCTATTTTTATTGCCACCAGGCATTCATTATGAAATTGATTAATTATGGATTTGTAATATTTTTATCAGAAAAAATAATAAGTCTTGGTGTAATAGTAGCAACTGTCAAAATAGTAAACTAGATACATAAGTTTTTTAATAAATTAAATGTAACCATTTTATTTTCCTTTACTTCCCTGATTTAGTGTTGAATTAATTTTGTGTAAGAGTCTTTTCAGACTACGGTCTACTAGCATTTGTTGAAAAGGACCAATGTTTTGCTTTATTGGTGTTGGTCTTTGTGTATGTGTATGTGTGTTTCTGTGTGCAAACGGTGTATGCATGAACAGATTTTGGACATACTTTTTCTTTCCTTTCTTATTAAAACACACACATAATGTTTCTTGTGAAAAAATATTGAGAAACAAAAATAATATGATAGAATTAATATATGCCTGAGGAATTGATTGCATGCCAATCCTAGGGATTGCTGGATGCAAGGCCAAATTGAATAAACCTACTTAAAAGGACTTACTGTAGAACCTGGGTAAATTCTAAGAAGTCAAGAGGATGCACTGGGAAGTGAAGTGCATTTGAATCCTTATCCATCAAATCCACCAAGTGTTGCAGCTGAATATCTAGTCTACTCTTCAGCAAAAATGTAGAAACTTTTCCTCTCTGATATGACTATTTATCAGCTCACTTCAAACACTGAGCAACACCTGGGCATGCCACAGGATTTCCATTTGTCACCTCAGGCAATTACAAGTCCTAAATGAACCACCAGATACTGTGGGGAGGGAGCGGGATAGTGAGGAGAATATTTCAGAAGAGGTTTTTAATCTGTTCTAGGGAGGGTGGTTGCTAAATTGAACAAAGAGGGTGAGATGAATTAGGTGGTGGAATAAGTATACATTGCTTGAAAACCTTCTAAGGTTCTTCATACCCCATTACCAAAAATCAAACACATTCCTTTTTAGGGCCACTGTGTAATACATTCAATCAAATGATCCTCCAACTATTAACTACTGCTTACTGCAAGATCTGGTCTTCATCAAGATGATGAACATAGTATTTATGCTCAGAAAGTTGTTTTAAACTGTCTAATTAGATGACAAATTGCAATGCTTAAGTATTCTGTACACTTTAACAATATGGAAAATAATACAATAATTAATAAGTAATAATATAAGAATAAACTATGTTTTGCATAATCACAACTGTAAGCCTATTTATATCCATATATATATATATATATATATATATATACACACAAATGTAAAATAATATATTAATAAGAACCTACTTTTAAAGAAAAAGGAGGTAATAAGTATATATTTGTTCAATCAACTAAATTCTAAATATTTTAAAGTTATAAAGTCTAAATATTTTTGTTCATTCAGAAAATAAGAAAAAATGCATTTTAATATTTTAAAGACCATTTTTCTATATAATTTTTTGGGGGGGAGACCTCAGTTCTTGAGTTTGGCAAAGAAAGATTTCAGAGCCAAGAACTCAAATTTAAAAAGTTACAGAGGTACTAGAAGTGAACAAGTAACAGAAGCAAAAGAAGGGCCCTTGGAGCTTAGGAGAGGGAAAGGAAAGGTGATGTGCCTGAGAAAGGCAAGGGCATGATTTGGCGAAGGAGAGTACACCTATAATTTTTTAATTAAGTGATGTAGTAAGATGTAGAAAGCATAAAATTTTATTTTGTTTTATGTAAAATAATCATTTAAAATGTGTTAATTACTTATCAATGGGAATTATAAGTCACAAATTTCCTTGGGTAGATAAAATGTAAAGTATTTTAAACATTAAAAAGAGTGAAGATAACACCTTGGTGTGCTGATCTGTTCCTATTATTCTGGACATCTTATTCAAATCAAGTGTTCTGTTTGGATTATATATGATATTATTACTCTGAAATTCTATGATGTTTAATTTAACCCTGCATCAATTTACTTCTTGGCTTCCACTTTTCTTCTGAGTTCACAGAAGTCACCACTTCTTTTATTTAGTGCATTAGAGGCCCAGTCCTCAGCTCTCCCTGCACCCTCTCAAATCTGGGACCCCTTGGGGGATGTCCAACTGCCTGTAGGGATCCGGCCTAAACCAGCAGTCAAACATCCCTCTCACAATCTGGGACTGCTGGCTCCTAACTGCTCACCTGCCTGCCTGCCTAATCACCCCTAACCATTCTGCTGCCTGCCTGATTGCCCCTAACTGCCTATGCCTGCCAGCCTAATCGCCCCTAACCACCCTCCTCTGCCAGCCTGATCACTCCTAACCACCCTCCCCTGCTCACCTGTCATCCTGATCACCCTAACTGCTCCCCTGCCATCCTGATTGCCCCTAACCACCTCTGCCTCGGCCCCACCACCATGGTTTTGTCTGGAAGGAGTACAGAATGACAAGATGATGTCTGGTCAACCCAGTCTAACTAGCATAATACCCTTTTATTAGTATAGATGCTACCTGCTTTAAACCTGTTTGCCTTGGCTGATAATTTAGGGAGAGCCTCTTAACTTCATCTTTTTGCAATTTGCTACTATACATTGTATTAGGAATTCTAATGTTGGAAAATATGAGATGAGATCAACTCCCATGTAAAAAGTGTATCTGTTCTATATATTTTAGCTATAAATTCTGAGACATTCTAATGAATTAACATACTAAGTTTCATGGATAAAAAAGACTACATTTGTACAGTACATTCAAGTGTACAACAAGATTTCCATATAAATCATGTCAACATGTTCCTTTATATGTAAAATATTTATTTGTTTCCTACAACCTTTCTGTCAAGATGATCAAGTAAGTGTGAGTCTCTTCACCCATGCTGAGGGTACATTCTTGGCAAATACTATCTACCCAAAAGCAACAATTCAAGCTTTCCCTCAGGAACCTGGCCTTACTGCAAATACTAAAACTTATTTCAAGTTCTCCTAAGCTTCAGAATACTTCAATAATTCATTCCTGTTTTCATTGGCCATTGGCCTTTGTTTGACCCTACATAAAAATCCATATCCTCTTTCCATTGGAAAAGCATCTCAAAAGACAAACATCAAAGTCTTTACAAAGGGCTTGTTATTCATACTGTTGTAAGAGACAATGTCATATCTTCCCCCATCAACCCTAAGTAAATATGTGTAGCCCCCTCCACATAATAGTACCTAGTTCAATTATGCTTCAAAATCAGAACCAATACCAATTACAGGAAAATAGTCCAGTTCTGTGAAATATACCATTAGTATCTTGATAGGAACTGGGTTGAATACATAGATTCGTTTGGGTAGTATGGACACTTTAATAATGTAAATCATTCCTATTCATGAACATGGCAAATGTTTCCACTTATTTATATATTCTTCAACTTCCCTCTTCAGTGTCTTATAATTTTCCAAGTAAAGGTCTTTTACATCCTTGGTTAAATTTATTCCTAGGTATTTCATCTTATATGATGCAATTGTAAACGGGATAGTTTTCTTATTTTCCCATTCTGAGGGCTTATTATTGGTGTATAAAAATGCAACTGATTTCTGAATATTTATTTTATATCCTACAACTTTACTGAATTTATATATTAGTTCTAGTAGTTTTTTGGTGGAATCTTTAGGGTTGTCTATATACAGTATCATGTCATCTGCAAATAATGACAGTTTTACTTCTTTCTTTCCAATTTAGATGCCCTTTCTTTATTTTTCTTGTCCAATTGCTGTGGCTAGGACTCCCAGTACTATGTTGAACAAGAGTGGTAGAGGAAGACATCCCCTTCTTTTTCTTGATCTTAAGGGAAATGCTTTTTTCATTATTTGACAAGGGAGGCAAAACATACAATAGGGTAAAGATAGTCTATTCAATAAATCATTAGAAAAACTGGACAAACCCATGCAAAAAAAATGAAATTATACCACCTTCTTACACCATTTACAAGAAAAAACTGAAAATAGATTAAAGACTTAAATGTAAGAATAAAAATGATTTAAAAAATCCTAAAAAAAATCCTAGAAGAAAACATAGGCAGCAAAATCTCAGACATTTCTTATACCAATATATTTCTAACAGTTTTTCCTCAGAAGCAGAAATGAAAAAATAAAAAAATAAACAAATGGCACTACATCAAACTAAAAAAGTTTTTGCAAAGCGAAGTAAACCATCAACAAATGAAAAGACAACAACTCATTGACTGGAAGAACATATTCACCAATGATACATCAGGTAAGGAGTTATCCAAAATTTATAAAGATTTATACAACTCAACACCAAAAATAGAATAAAAAGACTATCCTCATTCCAGCAAGAGAGAAGTCTGCCTTCGACTTCATCTGCACTAGGGATGCCCCTAGAACTCTTTATCTGCAGAACCATACTACAACTATTAAACTAGAATCATGTGAGCCTATTTGTTAGAATAAAAAAATCAATATTTGATAGAGTTAACGTAAAAACCATTGAAACCTGTAAAGAATTTTTGTGAGTTTATTTGAGCCAAACTGTCCATGTATGCCGGGAAGCAGAACCTCAATGAATTGAGATAATGCTCTGGAGAATGGCAGGTTACATCTGTATTTATACATTTGCAATCAAAGGAAAGGGATATAGGTGGGTTCCATGACATCCATTGGTGATAGACTAGAGAGGCAGGAGAAAGCAAAGCAGGGAAACCCCTAGGATTGGATAAAAAGTAAAATGATAGACACATACTTAAGTGGGTGCAGGAACAATTAACATAACAATGAAGGAATTTGTGGTATCTGTCCTGGCTGTGCCCCAAGGGGTCCAGAAAAAGGGAAGTTACAAGTTACCCAGACATTTCAAGGGTATGTTATTATTGATGCAAAAAGACAGACAGGCCCAGTTAAGGTAAAGGTTGATCTTGTCAGTGATGATACAGGCCTAGGATATAACTACCCATCATAACTGCTTTCAGTTAAAGTTTAATTTCAGACCATCTTTGTGGTTACTTTAGGTCTCTGAGTTTGCAAGACCGCCATGCAGGCCTTCCCTGAGCTTATCAGGTTAGCATGTGGCCCCTTTCATCCATGATAGATAGATAGATAGATAGGTATTATATCTATATCTCCTATTGGTTCTATTTCTCTTGACAACTTTGAATAATACACCCTTAAAACAGATTTTAAAAGGAATATTTTATAGAATACTTCACCGAGCAGAATAGTGATATAAAACTGAGCATCACACTTATTGCCCACTCTGCCTTTTTCATGTTTCACATAGCCTTTTCATCATTTACATCTTTAAAAAATTCAGGAATATTAAAATGAAGTTTCTGGATAATATCCATATGTTTTGACTCTGATACTTTAGTTGTTTCATTGTTTGTTTATACATTCTTCATCTTACCCATTTTTGCCTTCCCTAATGTGGTAGGTAGGAGGTACATTGTGAAAACAGTAAGAGACCTAGATGGGAGGTAGAAAACCAGATGTCTACTCACACTGCAGTTGTTTATTAGTGCTTTGTTTTAGGTCTCAATTTCTTCATCTGTAATATACAACAACACTTGCTCTGTATATTTCCCAGACTGACAGGATAATTAGATAAAAACATGTGTGCTAATACAATTTATAAATACCTTTATAAATCAAGAGAGTTAATAAATTTTATTACCTCAGGGCTCTGCGTTTAGCTGCACCATCAAAAAATGGTTCTAACATAATAACTAGCTAATAATTCATAATAATTCATTTCTACAAATCCTGACAATGCCTGAACCAATTATATATAGAGAGTAAATATATATATTCAGGTAAATATATATATATATATATATATATATATGAAGACATTTTATTCAAGTATATATAGTCAAATAAAATAAAAATAAAATGAATAAACACAAAATTTATTTTATTCAGGTAGAACATTGCAGGCCCTCTAAATTGCTTTGATACATCTTTCCTGGTTTCTCTACTCATTATTTGCTATCTTTATCTTCTTCCTTTTAAAAAATTGCTGTTAATTTTCTTAATTTTCAAAGTTTTCTTTTATTGCTCATTTTTAATTCATCTCACTTTTGTACATATGCACACATATATATCTGAATATATCTCTGATACTACCTTTTTTCCATATTCATATATTTCAATGCCATGAAGGAAAGCAATTTAAAAGTAATTGGTATGTTTGTGAGTTTGGACCTTTTTCTTCAGTGTTAAAGCCCAGTTTCACTGAAATATCTATAGTACTTGTCCAGTTCCTTCAAGTTTCTTTGATATCTGGCCAATGAGAATACTGCAGTAATTTCACAGAAAGTCTGCCAAACATGACATGAGAAAAAGTGCAAAGCATACATCCTTTCTTGCTACAAAAAGCCAAAGGCCTAATGACATCCTTAAATGCCTGGGAAAAGCAAGTTGATAACATGACTGCCAATAGTGTGCTGTCAGGTGTTAGATGAAATGGACCAAAGATGTCAAGAGGAGAAACCTAGCTCCTGGGCAGGGCACTAGTCTGCTTATACACACACTAGACATCGGTTCTCAACCTGTGGGTCGCGACCCCTTTGGGAGTCGAACGACCCTTTCGCCTAAGACCATCTGAAAACACATATATAATTATATATTGTTTTTGTGATTAATCACTATGCTTTAATTATGTTCAATTTGTAACAATGAAAATATATCCTGCATATCAGATATTTACATTATGATTCATAACAATAGCAAAATTACAGTTATGAAGTAGCAACGAAAATAATTTTATGGTTGGGGGTCACCACAACATGAGGAACTGTATTAAAGGGTCGCGGCATTAGGAAGGTTGAGAACCACTGCACTAGAGGCTCGATGCATGAGATTCCTGCAAGAGTAGGCTTTCACAGCCCTGGCTGCCTCTGCGGGAAAGTCGTCTGGAAGGTTGTTCCGCTGTTCGGCCATTCAGTAGATTTGCATATTCTGCTTTTATTATTATAGATAAACACAGAAGCTATTTTATAAAACATTTATGACTGTAATACTTAGACTATGCAACTTCAATATTATAAAGAAATTAAACGAATGCTTTTTGCCTACTTACTGAAAAGATGAGAATAATACACCCCTTGCAATTTCTTTTCATAAAAGTAAAATCCTACTTTGTATTAATTGAGTGATATTTTGTCCTTCTTTCTCCAATATCCTGATTGCCAGTCATTCCTGTCTCTTGTTTTCACCTTTATTATTTTATCTCAATCATCATCAATATCTATTGTCTACTGGATTCATCTCTTCTGCATTCAATTATGGACTAATTTCCATTACTTAAACCTCTCAACACTGCTAATTTCCTTCCTTCTTTTGATATTTTCTGTTTCGTAATGAGAGGCCTCTGATGAATTCTTCATTGACTGCAGTTGTGGTATCTGCATATAATTGCTGGATATTTGAAATGTTTCAGAGGAACTCCTGATTGGGGGGTGGCAACATATTTGATGGGGAGAAGATTTTACTTTTTAGTGAAGTCTCCAGTGGGGACTGATGCATCACGATTTTGTGCCAGCATTTATTCACAATATTGTTTTCTTCTCCAGGTATTATTTTCCCTTCTCCCTGATTCGGGGTAACTGCCTCTAGTTCATGAGCCTGGAATCTTTTCTCTCTGAGACTCTGGCCTTAGGATCACCACTCATCAATTATCTTCTGGTTTTGTTGCCCTTAGTTTTATCCTAAAATGCTTTTCTTATTTGCTAAGTACTCTCAGTGAGCCATGTCAGATTTTGATTAATGTTTCTACATGCTTGTTTTAATGTAATATGAAATTTCATGTATTTCAAATATTTCTAATTTGTTTTGGAGATTAATACTTTGTTTATTTTTGTAGATTGTTATTTTGAAAGAAGTCATAATTTACCAGTATGTAATACTTTAGAAAAAAGTAAATTAATTAATGAGAGATGACCTCATGAAGAGACTCCTAGAAGGTAGGATTTTATCCTAAGGATATAAAAGGCTATCAAAGAATTTTGAGAAGTGAAATTTCACAAATGTACATTTCCGCAAATCTCTTTTGTTTTCAGAGGAATGTTTTAACAAGCAAAGAGAGGTCCATTGTATGGAATGTTGCTGAGGGATCATATAAGATGACTAAAATTAAATTCAGCAACAGAGGTCATTGATAACTTTAAAAAGAGTAGTGGAAGCAGACAATTATTTGAAGTCAGATATGAAGAAAATGAGATGTACGGAAAAACAGTGAACAGAAGTCGAATTTAAATCATAAAACCTGAAGGTTCACAACCCCAACTTGAACCCGTTAACAGACACAGAATCTGTTGAATAAAGAAAAGAAACAAAGTTCCAAAAATGTATAAGTTTAATCTTTTTCCCAGCCAATGGGATTTATGGTCTTTTACCGGAGTGACTGTGTGTTGAGGAAAAGGAAATAATCAGAACTTTTGGGAATTGCTGAACACTGGCTCTGAACTAACACTAATTCCCACAATGTTACTGTGGTCCACCCATCAAAGTAGGGGCTCATGGAGTTCAGGTGATCAATGGAGTTTTAACTCAGATCCATTTCACAGTGTGGCCAGTGGGTCCCCAAACCCATCCTGTAATTATTTCCCCAAGTACATGATGCATAATTGGAATACACATACTCAGCAACTGGCAATTTCCCCACCTTGGGGATTCCTCTCTCTCCCTCTTTACTCTTTAGACCAGCTGAAATTTCAATTTCGCAGGACCTTTTTGCTGACCCCCTGCCAGAATAGATTAGCTCTCATTATAGGATCCCATAGCGCCATTCTGGGATCAGTTTCCCCATTATGCCAACTCTTACTCATAACTTCCTAATTGATTATTTGATGTTTTTAAGCATGTCTTGTCTGCTGTGTTGTAAACTCCAAAAGGGTAGTGACCCATCTGCCTTGTTCATAGGTACACTCTAAACATCCACACGGTTTCAAAAGGGAGGATATTTAATCAGTGTTTGTCAACTGTGTGTCTGCATATACTGTTTGAATCATTTCATTTAATCTGCAGCCATATAAATGCATGTGTGTACAATAAAATATAAAATTCTATATAAACATTTTACTTCCAGACAAAGAAAAGATTCCTCAGCATTAGGCATCTTTTAGAAAACAGGCTTTAACACTTTGAATACATTTCTTTCTCCAAGGGCAAGAAATTTTCATTTGTGTTTGCTTTTCTAATTATGTCCAAATTAATTTTAACTATAAATTATTTCTTAATTTTCTTTTTCTCTGTCTCATATTTTCCTATTATAGTTTTTGTAATTGGTTAGAACATAAGCCCCACTAACTCACTTTGTTATTACTTTACTATTGTATCTTTCTCTCATAATCTACTGTGTGATTAATCCTGAGAGTTGTTAGTTGAAAAATCTATCTTACCATACTCCTTTTGTGGAAGAAATTTTTTCTTTGCTTCTGTTTAATGAAAAAACAAACTGAGATTTCTTACAAAGAAGATCCTTTTAGTTAATAGCATGTATTATGATTCCGTAACAAGCAAATGAATATGTTAACAATATAAATTTAAATTAATTCAAATTATTCCCATTGTGGGACATAACATAAAAAAATGAGCCTTTGAATTCAATTACAACAGGTAATTTGTACACATTATCTATATTTCTATTTACAGATGACATTATATGTATAAAGAGCTTCAGGTTTAGTTACATAAACCAAGTTAAGCTATCAGTACACCTGGCAAAATTCATTTGTTCCTTTTCTCACTACATTCAAAGGATACTGGATAATTGCTAAAGTATTCCTGTTGTTTAGAAGAAATCTTTGAACATCACTGATATTTAGTTTTAGAAAAAAGCAGTAATAAATACATGGATCAAACCTCCATATTTAAGTTATCATAAATCTTATGACAACTTCTGAAAAGATGTGATGAATTGGTCAAGTTCCTCTATAATCATGAGTTACCTCTTTCTTATACTCTAATTTAAATATAGAATCCTTGAAGTTTACCATTTCCAATTACAGCATTTACTGATAAAATATATGTTCTTTAACAGGGATATGCACCTTTTATTACATAGTATTGAAAATAGGCTAAACACAATAACTTGTAAAGGCAGAATTTTACCTAGAGCTTATCCCAAAAGGAATTTTCCTGTGTTTTTTTTTTCTTTCTTTCTTTCTTTTGGTTGAGGCACTATTATAAATAGCACTTGTATCTTCGCTAAAGAAACACATCTAATGCTTTGCAAGCAAATTTCAATTTGGAATTTTGATAGAAGTTTTATACTTCTTAGTTATTTGCAGTATGTATTAAATAGTTGACTCATATAAATAGAAAACTTGTATTATTCTTTTCACAGAGTAGTTTTTACTTTAGAAGAAAAGAAACTCAGAAATTAAAGATAAACACCAAAATCAACTGTAAGTTTACAACACAAATATTCATTTAAGTTTTGGCACATAATTATTTTGTTTTTTCAATCCTGGCAATAATTTATAGTGAAATATTTGCTTAATATAAGGAATATTTATGTATTATTCATTTATTTAATACCTTCTCATTATGAAAAATTATAAAAGGAGGTAATAAAATATATCCGATGCAATTACATAAACAGACAAGCAGGTAAAAACATCTTTAAACAAAGTCTAATGCCTGGTTAATTAAGTATATACTCCAAGTGAAATGTGACCTTTATTATTATTATGTTCAGTTTCAAGTGGCACATGGGATAACTTGGATACATTAGCAGACAAAAGATCTTAAAATTCTTTACTTCCTGGAAATGATCCTTTAGAAAGGAAGAAAGACATTAATGAAAATTAAATTTTAAAATTTATGTATTTTAGAAAGTGATAAGTACTATGAAAAAAATTAAAGTATAAAAGAGATCTGAATTATAATGTGGTGTTGAAGAAGTAGTTAGCTTATAATTTAAACAAGGCATTCTTTTCCAGAAGATAATATTTAAGGAAAAATGTGAAGGAGGTGAGTGAGGGAGTTAGCCAAGCAGATATCCCAGGAATTAATATCTACTAAAAGAGAAGAGACAATGCAAGTCCCTTAAAGTGGGAACATGCAAGAGGCCAGGGTAATAAGTAAGAAGCGACGGTATTAAAAAATGAGGGTAAAGGGGGAACAACAGGTGGTGTAGGGAAATGGCTGTAGGTATAGATTTTTAAAATATGAAAAGAACCAAACTGCATGCAGAGGGAAAGTAAAATGATTCTGTGTAGGTCCATTTAGAATAGGGAAAACATTACACTTACAAACTTTAGCATATTTACAACATGGAATACATATATTGAATGGGCAATACTTCCACATTTGAGCATGATCAGGGAGATGTTCAATGATTACCTTTCCAGAACATTGGAAAATGAGGAACAAGGTTATCAGTGTTCTCAGTGCTGATGGTCTGAGTTTTTGAGGCGAACATTTGCTATTAGTAGCAAGCAGGAGAGTAATAGACTACTATAACTGGGTCCACTCTACATTTTCTGAGTAACATAATAAAATAATGGAACAAAAATATCAAGCAAGACAAGTCAGAGAAAATATAACCATAAATACTGTATTGTATCCTAATATAATCTGAATTAGTTCTGGTGTCCCTCTAGTGAAAACATATATATTTTTATTTGTTTGGTAATAGTACCTGATGATATAAAAATAACTTCAACAGCTCAGTGGATAGAGCATTGGCCATGGACTAAAGGGTCCTCGATTCTGGTCAAGGGCATGTACCTTGGTTGCTGGCTCTATCCCTTGTCCTGGTTGGGAGATGTGCTGGAGGCAACCAATTGATGTGTCTCTCATATTGATGTTCCTCTCTCTCTGTCTCTCCCCCTCCCTTCCACTCTGTCTAAAAATCAATGAAAAAATATCCTTGGGTGAGGATTAAAAAAAATAATAATGATAGCTTTAACAAAGTCCATTAAACAGACAACTGATTAGAAATGCTAAAACATGTTTGTTATAATTTTGACTTCACATTTCCTCCTCTTTTGAAAGAATAAAATACCTCTTAAGGCAAATTATATTATTCCATGCCCATTGCTTAGTACCAGACTTACATAAGATAGACAGTCAGCAAATATTTTATTATTAATATGAAATCTTAATTAGTAGCTCTCAGACTCCAATATGCATCAGAATGACAGCTATTTATTTTTTTTTAATGCAGATTACCTACTTTTCCTTCAGAGATTCTAAGTCTATAATTAAAAAAAACACTCATGCCCTAACCGGTATTGGCCTGCAGACTCAAGGGTCCCAGGTTCAATTCCAGTCAAGGGCATGTACCTTGGTTGCGGACACAATTCCGGTGGGTACAGCTGATCGATATTTCTCTCTCATCGATGTTTCTAACTATCCCTCTCCCTTCCTCTCTGTAAAACATCAATAAAAATATATTAAAAAAACACTCATGATTTTAATTAAGTTTTTAAATATTATTATATATTATACACATATAATATGTAATATACAATATGCAATATACATAAAATACATAATATACCTTAAATATTACACATATAATATGCTTACTTGTAATATCCTGGCAAATTTTACCTTATGCTTATCTTTGGGGAGACATTCACTCTAAACTATCAACTTTAAGGCCTATATATATTTTAATTTCTAATATATTTTAGCATTTTAAAATTTTTGAAATGTATAAAGGGAAATAAAAGACCTCCATATCTCTGAATAAAAGTATTATTTCAATTAAGAGTATGATGTTAGACTAGAAAGTTCAAAAGAATGGTTTAAACATAATTTAAAGACAATGATATATCTATTCCCAAGAAGTCAGAAATGTTTCAATTTCAGATTTCTACCTCCTGTGGGTGGTAACACTAAAGATCACTTTGGATCATCAATATTCTGGAGGCAATATAATGCAATGGCTGAGAGAAGCCCAATGGTCAGAGGCAAGGATGTCAAATCCTTTCTCTGTCACTACTAATATTTCCCTGGGCACTTGACCACTCTCACTCAACTTTGCTACAGTACATTGGAGGAAACCACCTAATTTTCTCATGGGATTTTAAGAAGTATTAAGTTAATTTTTACATTATGCCAGACATATCAACAAGGAGATGTGTGGCATAAGGTAAGCATAATATATGTTCCCTACTATAAAATACTGAGGATTTGGGATTTGTCTGTTAGGGGGGAAAAAAAATTCTTGTTGTATACTTTTTTTAAGAAATTTAAACAAAAGGAGAAATTTGTAGTGTCTGAAGGTTCTCTCTATTCAGCATGTTTACCCTCTTACCCAACTTTGAAGGGTACAAATCCCATAAAAACAAATAAACATACAAATTAATAACTCTAGCTTCATCAGCAGTGTCTTCATTCTTCCACATAAACCTGTCTCTTTGGTTAAATACATAATTAAATGGTCCTCCTGCTTCCCCTCTCTTTCATGAGTTTTAAATATGTCCTCCCTAAAATGTGAGAATTGGTTTTGTTACAGAAGTGGAGATAAAATTCTACTCAATTGTCTCTATATATCATGAGACAAGAGATACTAGGCTTTGAGGCCTGAGACTAATATTTTAAGATTTCATACTAATCAAAGTCCTTGTTCTTTAGAGTTTTACTATTTCACATAAAAATACATGGCAACAGTTTCCTCACTAAGAAAAGCCAGGTGGAATACAATTCCTGCCCATCCTTCTCTCTCACAAATGCTTGCTACACATCTCTATTTCAAGTGAGAGAATTGCGTTCTTTGATTTATATGTTTCCTGCTGAGATGCATGAAAATAAAAGCAATGTCGTGGGAAGGCTGTCAACAGAATATTTTGTCATCTCTTTAGCTTACTTATGTCAATAAGAAGTTAAAAGCACATTTTTTTTCAAGTGCATAAGTCACAGCAAAGATGTTCCTTTTGTATACTGACATACTTTCAAAATGTATTTGTCCAGAATATATTACATATTATGAATAGTTTTGTCCTAAACTTTCTATTTTTATAATTGCCAGTGACCATGAAAATAACTTTCTTACATTATAATAAATTATTTCTAGTTTAATAAGTTTTTATATTTAAACTAGAGGCCTGATGCACAAAATTCGTGCACTCTGGTGGCGGGGGGAGTCCCTCAGCCTGGCCTGCACCCTCTCACAGTCTGGAGTCCTGTGATCCATCACCCTGCAGAAGGAGGTCCCATCCACCCACCGCAGCTTGCTGGTCAGTGGCCTGGGCCTCCCTCTTTGGGGTGATTGTGGAGCCCCCCAATTGATCACCCTGCCGGCCAGTGGCCTGGGGCTCTCTCTGCAGGGAGATAATGGGGTGATGGCTGGGCCCCCGACCAATCGCATCGCATCCGCCTTGGCTGGCCTGGCACCAGTGGGTGTCATAGCGTGGTCGTCCAGATGGTCATTCCGCTGTTTGGCCATTTGGTCGATTTGCATATTACACTTTTATTATTATAGATATGGCTATTTAATATTTTTAACTCTTTTGACTTTGTCACTTGCTGATTGTTTTCTTTCATTTAGGGTTAATAATTTATTTTATATTTTTAAATAGTCTATTTCTAAATTATCATTTTAATATCTTTATTTTCTTAATACTTCTACTTTTCTTTTTTTTTTAATTTGTTGATTGTTAGAGAGAGGGATGAAGGGAGAGATAGACAGAGAGACATTGATTTGCTGTTCCACTTATTTATGATTCAGTTGTTTATTCTGACAGGGGATTTAACCTGCATCCTTGGTGTATCTGACAATGCTCTAACCAACTGAGCTACCCAGCCAAGGCCTTCTATTTTTCTTTTGCCCAGTAGGGTTCAAGCACCCTCTGAGTGCTTTGGAAATAGGAGACTGACATAGAACCCTCTAACTTATGCACAGCTGTTTGGAACCGATTTGTTTTCTAGAAGATTGCATCAAAAATACTTCTAGTCATGGCTGGGAGCTAAATCATATTACTATACATTTGGTATGTACAAAGGTACAATATTTTAGTTCAGGAAATTGAGGCAAACAGATAGCACATTATTTTAAAAGATGAGATTTTTAATTTTGGTGTAAATAGGAATAAGAATATTAAAAACAAAATTTTATTTTAAAGTTAATATTATGAATATTATTTTATTAAATACTCAGTCAAGGACTTAATATGGTAAATTATTTTGCTTAATATTTGTTGAAGCTTCTAGTGTACATTGCTGGACTGCATTACAAGAGAACCAAATTGCAATTTCTAGGCTCCTGCTCATGTAGACTGGAATTCATTTAGAAGATATTTATGTAAGCCTTGAATCCAGATGCAAGAAAAAGTAAGGAGCTATCAATTTATGGTGTAAGTGCACAGAGAATGTGCAGTCCAACAATTCTGAGAGATCACCCCCAATCTTCACATTGCAGCTAAGATTTATTTGTAGAGCCAACAGTGTGCTTGACAGTTATGATTGGAAGAGCTTTATGATTACAACAGAGGTCACAGTTCCCTGTTTAGGCCAGTTCTGCCATGGCATTATAGAAGGCCAACAGAAGATCTGCCCTTCCAACATTTTGAACAATGCTGTAAGTATCAACAATGCTGTAAGTATCCCGTTCCAAATAATAAAATCCATTCTGATTTAGAATGGTTTCTCTTATCTATAACTGAGCTCTAGCTGATAGAGCAATCCACTCCTTATTGACTGAAATGATCTGCTATCACTGCACTGTTACTTGAATGTAGAACCCAAACTAGACTTCACCTGAAGGGCTCTGCTAAAACAAACAAACAAACAAAAAGGTTTCACTGCATTTATAACCTCCCTGAGTTACAGCTAAAACAGGAAAATAAATCCTAGAAATTATGTTCAATCCCTCTCATTTTTCACATGTGAAAACTGATTTAAAAATATGTGATTTGCAGAAACAAAAAAAAGAATTGTGAAGAGTTAAAGGAATTTAGACTTAGGACATTTAACATCTCTTACTTTCACAGTTAGGAAAAACTATGAGGAAGGGATAAGCCAGAGAAGCAGGTGGGAAGGGAAAGTGTAAAAGGGGCCTTGCTTGTTGACTGTGTTCCTTTTAAAGACCTTTTCCTGACATAGCGGTAACAATTCCTACCTCCTTCAACTTGGCAACAAATTAGTCACAGAGCTTTAAGGAGTTAAATGCTTAAATCTTAAAAAAAGGCATAATTAAATCACTAAGAAGATGCTTGAAAATTATAAGTTACTTGAGTTTCTGTAATAATCCACTTCCCACCTGTGCCTTCCCTTTTCCCTGCTTTTCTACTTCTACCTTGTTTATGTTAGTTTACTTAGATTTTTTTCTTTAATTTATTTCATAAGGGAATAATCATTTCTAAATCAAAGCTCTATGCCTTTATAAAAAACTAGAGGCCCAATGCATGAAATTCGTGCAAGGGGCTCAGTTCCTACCACCACTACCGCGGCGGCCACCTCTGCCTCAGCCCCGCCACTATGGCTTCATCCAGAAGGTCGTCCGGATGGACATCCAGAAGGATGTCCAGTCTAATTAGCATATTTTGCTTTTATTATTATAGATATCAATATGCAAGGAAGTATTGAACAAATGTTTAAGCCCCTATGCAATGCAAGTATAGTGTTATTTCCCTCTCCCACAAGCTCAGATATAGTAAAGACATATATACTAGTAGAGCAAACTACATTGCAACATGAAAGAATCAGTAAAATTATATTGAATTTTAAAAGAACTATAGAAGACTGACATGAATTCATCTGTGAGAAAATGATGTGTGATGTAGCAGAAGCATTAACATTTGTTTTTAGGCAAGTATTCACTTAGCACATATAATTACAGAACCACTACCTTGACCTTTATATTGTATAGAGAGAAAAGACAGTACATTCAATGGAGAAGTTATTATTATTTTTTTAATTTATGAAGGTCTGTGAATGTATCCCTCTAAAGTATTTTTACTCTTTTCTAAAAAAGAAAAATATGATGGAAAACTGTTCTTTTAAATATGTTCAGCTTTTCCTAACCACCCAGAATGCATAGACTCTCTATGTTATTGCCTATATTTAAATTTAAATAAATGTTTTGCATATTTTTGTGTTAAACTTTCAGATATGTATCAATATCAATACCGATGCTTCCATTTCATATCACTTTGTATTGTATTACATGGTCAATTTCCATTTACCTTTAGAATTTAAAATATTAGCCATTAAATTAACATTAATACAATAAGAATAGTATCTAAGATTCTATATGACATTATCTTCTATCTTATTGTATGGTTATGTTTAAAAGCCTTCACATGTTATAAGCTTTTTTAATATAATGCAAATCTTTTAGTAGTCTAATTTGGCTTTAATAATGTTACATGATGGGTATTTAGAATGTTACAGATATTTACAGCTAAGTAATCCCTATATTTTATATTGAAGTCAGCAATGATGTTACCAAAATTTAATATGGGGTAAAAACATAAATACTCATGAAACACCCTCATACATACTCCCACACATAAATACATCATCAAAAACAAACAAAATTATAATGAGCACAGAATATATTGAAGAAAATAATAGCAGCAAATGTCATAGTAAATAATATGTCACTCCTACTGTTCAAAAGTAATAATAAAAATACCAAGGTAAAATCAGCTATTATTTCAAATGCTAATGAATATTTTACTCATCTTTACTTGAATAATTTCTATGTGGATTATTCAGGAACTTTCTGTGTAGCACCCTTCAAAAAAAAGATAAGAAATGCAGCTATACTATGTGTAGAGTGTGGCTGGAGTAGAAACTAGAATCCCCATATTTTCAAAAAGAAAAAGAAGTCTGTTTAAATACATAATAACTTAAGTCTTGGCTGGATAAACTCTCCACTATAAAGTTTCCAGAAACACCAATCAGAAAGGATATATGCATCCCTATGTTCATAGCAGCACAATTTACCAAAGCTAAGATTTGGAAACAGCCTAAGTGCCCATCAACAGATGAATGGATTAGAAAACTGTGGTACATCTACTCAATGGAATACTATGCTGCTGTAAAAAAGAAGGAACTCTTATCATTTGCCACAGCAAGGATGAAACTGGAGAGCATTATGCTAAGTGAAATAAGCCAGTCAGAGAAGGATAAATACCACATGATCTCACTCATTTTTGGAATATAATGAACAACATAAACTGATGAACAAGGACTGATCCAGAGATGGAGAGGCATTGATTGGACCGTCGGGCCTTGGAGGGTGGGGGTAAGGGGGAGAGATAAACCAAAGGACTTATATGCAAGCATATAGGCCTAACCAATTGACATGGACAATGGGGGGGGGTGAAGGCATGAGCGGGGGGTGGGGGATAGGGGATAACGTGGGGATAAGGACACATATGTAATATCTTAATCAATAAAAAAATATATTTTTTAAAAAAGTTTAGGACACAGTGATTCATGCGGTACACAGCACTGGTGAAATCTTTTCACACACTCCATCCATCACTGATGGATGTTGCATTGTGATCCCATGGAAACAATTGCTCTCGAATCTTGTTAAAGTTAACCTAAGAGGAGGGAGAAAAAGACACTTTCCTAATAAACAATGTCAATACTTACTTAGAATAGAAAAGCTTTATACATTTCGTAAGGTTTTCCTCAGTTTTGAGCTTTTTAGTGTGTTTTTCTACCCAGAGGTTAAGCCATTTATAAGTAAGTATATGAAAAATAAATACTTTCATTTTAGAATAATGATTTCAAATTTTAAAAGATTGTGTTATATTTTAGATTTCAAATTTTCTTAATGTTAGCCAATCATTTATCACCATCTAGCGCAACCTGAGTCTAAAATACTGACAAAAATTCATGTGTTTTATGAGAAATGCAAGTATTTACTGGAAGAAATTAAACCACAATGACTAAGGTTTTATTACACACTGAGATTATGGATAGAATGTGAAAATTGTGATTGAAAAGCAGTTTTGGAATCAGCATTTCCTGGTATGCTAATGCATCTCTTTATATCAATTTCTATCATACATATCATCTCCACCTTCCAAAAACAAACCCCTCCGAGGCATGACAGAACCTGATACACTCAGGAGTTTTGTGCTGGAATAACAAAATTGTATTGATAAATAAGCTTTCCATGTTAGTGACTTCTCAATGTTTATAGTTACTTTTTATATGAGTTTCTGACAGTAAACTTAGTGTTGCATAATTAAAAAGATTAATCTGCATTGGCTGACATGACTTTGAAATACATTCAATTAGAACTTTATAGAGTTTCTGAGTAAGGGGGGAAATGTGACATGTGTAGTTCCCAAATATTTAAAGAATAAAGATCAGAATATTCAAGCTAATAAATTGGAGTCATTTTAACACTAGCAAAATACAAAGTAAACTTTCATTGGATTTAGGGTCTAGTTTTTCCTGCCTCCCCTTTACTTTTTCTCTCTTTTTGTTTTCCTCCTATTTTCATTTGATGTTGAAAAGGATTCAAATGTCTGACATAAACAGATGTGTAATAATGAATTCTATTACACCCTCTTTGGTTTCATCAAAGCAAAAAAAGTATAATATATCAAGAAAGCATATTAGTTGTGAAGAAGTATTAAAAAGTCTATTTAGGTAAATAAAAAGAGTAGAATTTATTTTGCAGCTGTGGTCATGCTCAAAGCTCAATTAGATGATGTGATGATGATGATGATGGGAGGAAGATGGGGAAGAAGAACACCTTAGCAACACTAGTCACATTTTTTAAAGACTTAGTTATTACAGCCTAAGTGACCATCAGCAGATGAATGGATTAGACAATTGTGGTACATCTACACAAGGGAATACTATGCTGCTGTAAAAAAGAAGGAATTCTTACCATTTGCAACAGCATGGATGGAACTGGAGAGCATTATGCTAAGTGAAATAAGCCAGTCAATGAAAGAAAAATACCACATGATTTCACTCATTTATGGATAATGAAGACCATTATAAACTTATGAACAAAAATAGATACAGAGGCAGAGCAGCATCAAACAGACTGTCAAACAACAGCGGGAAGGCCGGGTAGGATTGGGGTGGTGGTGGTAAGAGATCAACTGAAGGACTTGTATGCATGCATGCATATAAGCATAACCAATGGACACAAGACACTGGGGGGTAGAGGAGGCCAGAAGAAGGTCAAGGGGGAAAAAAAGGAGACAAATGTAATACTGTTTGTAACACTTTAAGCAATAAAACAAAATTTAAAAAAAAACACCATATAAGAAAGGTAATTTCATGATGGTCTATGTTTTCTGGTGAGTTGTGTTTTTTTTTGTTTTGTTGGGTATTTTTTTTTTAGGAACTTTATTTGAGGAAAAATGATGAAAAGCATTTTAAAACTCTGTTTATGAAAGGTAAGTGTAGAGTGAACTTAATTTTCTTTATGTTCATTCACCTGTTTTATATTATTACTAGTAGCCTGGTGCATGAAATTCCGTCCAGCCTGCACCCTCTCCAATCTGGGACCACTGGCTCCTAACCACTCACCTGCCTGTCTGCCTGATCATCCCTAACTGCCTCTACCTGACTGCCTGATCTCGTCCCTAACTGCCCTCCCCTGCCAGCCTGGTTGCCCCTAAATGGCCCTCCCCTGCTGGCCTGATCTCCTCTCCAAGACCCTCCCCTGCCAGCCTGATTACCCCTAATTGCCTCTGCCTGCCTGATTGCCCCTTGCCAGCCTGATCTTGCCCCCAACTTCCCTCCCCTGATGGTCAATTTGGTTCTGATTGGTTGGTTTCTATTCCAGTCAGCATCAAAAGCTCCGCCTCCTACGCAGCCATTGGATCCTCATGGTTCACCCAGATTTGTTTCTTGTTGGTTGGTTTCTATGCCACTCAGCGTCAAGAGCTCTGCCTCCTATGCAGCATTGGCTCCTCACAGTTCACCCAGATTTGGTTCTGATTGGTCGGTTTCTATGCCAGTCAGCATCTCCGGGTTTATCTCCAGGCCAGATCAGAGAGGAGGGGCTGATTAGCAGCCCCCTTAGAGGCCCAGAGAGAAAGAGAAAGAGAGGCACAGCTGCTGGCAGAGAGAAAGAGAGAGGCGATGGCTGATAAACAGTTGCCACGGAGGCTGCAAATCAGACCCTGCCTCTCTCTCCCAGCCTCTCTCCTGGCCTGATCCACAGCCCACTCAGCAGTCAGTGCTGGGTCGCTGCACCCGAACTGTTGGCATTCAGTGCTGGGTCACCACAGCAACCCAGCACTGATTTCAGGACTGACTTCCTGTGTTCGGTTGAGCCTTCGTTCGGTCGTTAGGGACCCTGTGTTTTTATATATTAGGATTGCATTCTGACAGTGTGCCAGGTATTGCTTTTAGCCCTGACAATACAGCAGGTGAAAAAACAAAAATTTTACTCACAATGAACTTACATAAAGAAATAGAAGGTAATCAAATAAAACAGTTATATAGGGAACCAGGCTCTCCAGACAAATGGTTGATTCTAGATCTGGAGCAGGGGAAATTCAAGATGAGCCTGTGGTATATTAGCCTGCTAGAGTATATGGAAGGGCTAAACAAACCAACAAATAAAAACAAATAAACCTATAAACTGATGAAAGTATGTATGTCAAAGGGACACAGGGACCAGCTTGAAAGCACTCCAAATGTGAAACAATTTGACCATTGAGATAAATAATGATAGTATTTTACTGTAACCCAAAGAATAAAATAAATATTTAAGGCCTTAATAATATAAATAAATGATTGGATAAATTAATGGAGTAGAAGAAATACATTTTCCTTTTAAAATAATTTAAATATAGATAATCTTCTCTTCAGGAGGAGATTAATTGCAGATATATTTTCCCTCCCCTTAGAGTATGGGCAGGATATAGAAACGTGAATAGAACATAGAAAGGGGTAATTAGTGACAAATAATAAATCTCTGAGAAATCACTTTCCCCATATGTTCAAGGTTAATACCATCAGTGGCTAGTCAGGTTGGTACCATGTGTTTCTGATATGATGATATAAAATAACTCTATGTCTGTGGTCTTCTCCCCTGCTGTCCCCTACCTCATCCCACATCATAACCCTAGTCTAATCATGAGAAAACATCAAGAAAACCCAAATTAAAGGGCAAAAAATGCCTGATCAAACCTCTTCCAAAGGCTGAGTGAAGGTCATGAAAAACTAAGACAATATCAGAGATGAGAAGGACTAAGGATACACTGTATCTAAAAGTGTCACAGTATTCTGAATTGGATCTTGGAACAAAAAGAAGAATGTTAGTAGAAAAACTAGAGTAAACTGAATACTTCTATGGTTTAGTTCAGCAATTTCAATATTTAACCAGTGTGCTGCAAGAATTTTTAAACTTTTAATACCTGACTATTAATCAGGGAAACTGACCTCTTTTCCCTTAGATTGTCAAAAAAAAAAAATGACAACAGTCAACACAACAATATCCTTCAGGTGTTCATGCCTTGTCTTAAACCATAAATATATAGGTTATATAATAGAGTTACATTTCATTGGTCACGCTGTATAATAAGGTCGCACCTGATTGGTTAATTCTCGGCATCAGAAATCCTTATATACACACTAGAGGCCTGGTGCATGAATTTGTGCATCAGGGCCATTGGGGTGGGGCCAGCCAGGGGGCGAAGCCTCAGGAGGTTGTCTGGCCATCCCCGCCCTGGACAGTGTTCATCATAGCGACCGGTCATTCTTGTCATTCCAGTCGTTACAGTTGCTTAGGGTTTTAGATATATATAGATATAGGCATCTGACTTTTTAAAAAGTCACTTTAGAGCAAAAAGGATAAGTAATTACTATATTTTTATGCAAAGCAATCAAAATTATATCTATTTTTTTCATATAGGCAAGAAATATATTTTTGGTGTGCTGCAGAATTTCAGTAATTAGTTTATGTATTCCATGAGATGAAAAGTATTGAAAATTGCTCGGTTAGTTAATAGTATTGTACTAAAGTTAAGTTCTTAATTTTGACAAATAAATGCTCACTGTGAATAACATTAGAGGAAACTGGATGAAACCTCTACTATCTTTGAACTTTTCTGTCTCAAATTATTCAAAAAGAAAGCGTGTGTTTATTTTTATATAAACTACATATCATTCATATATATGACAATTATTGTGGAGTTAAATAAAACTAGAGAGAGTTCTAGTGGCTACTTGGTCATTAATGCCCTTAGCTAGAATGTGGCACTGATAAGGAAGACAGAAAGAACAGAAGAACAACCCATCCAGATATCTGTCATCCAGGCAGATAGAGCAGCCACACCTGAGGCCTGGAGGAGAGAGTCAGTGGTGTTTTATTCATTTTAACTCTTCACTGTTAACTCATTATGAAGCTAAAGAAAGTGATCTGCTTCTTACACCATTGCTTTCCATTTTGTTTTTGTTTTTCAGTTCAGTCTTTAAATTATTAGAAATATATATCAAATCATTTGTTTAGTTATTTATATTTTTATTTGGAGGTTGAGGTTGAACTGTCTTCCTATTAAAATATTTTGACACTTGAATTTATTATAATACAATCTTTTGTGTCACTCTAAAATGATTTTTTTAAATCCTGTCTGAAATTATGTCCTTTACTTCCTGAAGACACATGAATATTTTAAAATATTATAATGGAAATAGGCACTTCTCTTTAAAATAATTAGTCTGGGACTAATAAAATAGCAAGCCATCTGGCATAAACATAGATTAGAAGTGCTTGTCATCTGAGTGCTGGCTGTTTCAAAGCTTTACATATTATTCAATGGCCTTTTCAGACATCTGCCTATTAGTATATGTTAGGAATAGTGGTTAATGAATATAAGAACATGCATAGTAAGTGTTGGCTAACATCTCATTAGACTCTATTGATTTGCCAATAATTGCATTCTTATTTTGGTCCCAGTGGATATTTTTAATTTATGTATTAACTGGTTATCAATTGGTTGATTTAAATAATTTTGCTTATCCACTTATCATAGATATTCTTCAAGGCTGCCTTTATAGACATTTTTGAATTATGGCAGATGCTATGAAACCTCCTAAATCAAAGTATGCTTATTCTTCATTACACATATCTAGAATAGGCAAATCTATAGAGACAGTCAGCAGATTAGTGGTTATATAGGTGATTAGGGTATGGGGGAGGGCAATTAATTGCTTAATAATATGGAGAGTTGATCTTAAATGATGAAAAATTTTAAAACTAGATAGAGCTGGTAGTTGGATAACACTATGAATACACTAAATGCCTCAATTATACAATTTAACAAGGTTCATTTATATGATGTGAATTTCTAACTCAATATAAAATAGATTTTAAAGTATGATTCTGAGTAATTTTATTTTGTGATTTTTGAAAAAAAATAATTTTTCAATGAGAAATATTATCTGCATGATTTAGAAATAATAGCCAATATTCTAAGGAAGTAATTGTATATATAATGATCAATTCAATGACTGATTTAAATTTTGGACAGTTTGCATTGAACTAAGGCTATTTTATATATCTCAGTTTTAAATTATGTATACAATATTTATCTCAGTATTAATCATTGTAATCTCTTCATTTCAAGACATTATCTTAAGTCACTTAGTTCTCATGCTACTCAAAATAGAAATAAGCTTTCAGGAAAAAAACAAACGATGCATCAGGTGAGTGTGTTGTTACCACATATTAAGCGTCAATGAACAATTTGATCTGGGCCAAACTCAAACTATTTGAGATAAAACAGCACAGCCAGCAAGCATGTATGTGCCTTTAACTCATCTATATAAGTTTCTTCAAGAGCAGCTGCTTGTCTCAATACTGTTCAGAAATTACACTATTACGATGCTAAGGGTTAGACAGCACTTAGTAGTTAAGTAAATGAATGTTGAGTAAGGATGATACTAGATGTCAGGAAGTTCTCTAGTCACATATCAGAATGTTGGGGTATAGGATATTAAGTATATGGCCCTTTGTCAGGTGTTTAAGCATTCTTTTGGCTTATTGGATAGTTATGGACTTTACCACAGAAAACATTTTTCTCTTTTTTCTAGCTTTGATCCTCACCCTTGAGGTACTAATATATCTGCCTGCATCCTCAGTACTGTCATTACTGACACACATTACCATTTGTCACTTGTAATGTGTCTGCCAGGCACCACTGCCACACTGGCTGGTCCCACTTCCTGTAATGGCCGAGAAGTGCCAGGGTACACTGTTTTGTGGAAAAGCAAGATCTCCATATTTTAGTGTTATGCTCTTTGTCATGTGGCATAACTAGCTTTTATGGGCTTCAATGTTTTAAAGATATTTTATTGTTATCATCTTTCACTTTTAGCCACACCATTTCCCCTACCACTTCTCTCCTTCTTTGCCATAGGACCTGGGGAAACTACACTGGAGGGAAAGTTCAAGTGACAAATATATTAAAATGAAAAACTCCCTCTTGTGTGACAGCTAACTTTTGTTTCAAATAAGACTATGTTAACATTTTCCCTTAATATCTACCCTTCACAATAGACTAATAAGTACTAACAAAATTTTCAGGGCCAGATGTACCAGTCAGATTAATGATTTTGACCAACTTGAGAAAAAGTTTATGACTTGGAAAGTTAGGAGAAAAGCCACCTAGAACACATACAAAACTAAGTGAACATAAATTAAGCTTTTTATGAACATTAAAAAAATACAAAGGAAAAATAATACAAAGAAATACACGAAAGAGAATACATCTAAAATATACCATGTGTGCCCTAGCCGGCTTGGCTCAGTGGATAGAGCGTCAGCCTGCGGACTGAAGGGTCCCGGGTTCGATTCCGGCCAAGGGCACATGCCTGGGATGCGGGCTCGATCCCCAGTAGGGGGCGTGCAGGGGGCAGCCGATCAATGATTCTCTCTCATCGTTGATGTTTCTATCTCTCTCTCCTTCTCTCTTCCTCTGTGAAATCAATAAATAAATATATTTAAAAAATAAATAAATAAATAAATAAATAAATAAATAAATAAATAAAAATATACCATGTGGTCGAGGTTACAATTACAACTTTCAGTAATAATGATTTAAACAAACATGATATGTCCATATCTAAACTTAAGAATACAACATACCCAAAATGCCACCTATTTTTCACATTTTCCCATTTCATATTTAAAGCCTCACTTTTCCTTGTGTCTCTTCTATACGCAATTATTCAGCCATAAAATAATGAAATATATTAATTTACCCAAACTTTATATTACACATATGATCCTAAAGCAGTTTTTTAAAAAATGTTGTGCTGAATAAATGGTCTGAAATCTGGCTGGATTAGATCTGATAGCTGCGGTCCCATTTTCCTGTAAGGACATACCACACCATTAGGCAACAGCTACTTTCTCACAAAGAGCCCAAAGGCAGAGTAGCGATTTCCTAAAGCAAAGATTAGCAAACAAACAAAAATTCACACTGTTCCTTTGGTGTGTAAGGGAAAAATAAGTAACGTCCTTCAGTAGCAAACTGATATAAGGTGTCATCTTGATACTTTTAAAACAACGTTTTAATGACATTTTATAGGAGTGGACTCCAAAATCACCCTTATATGATATTTAGGAGCCAGAAGTCGTACCCTTAAATATGAAAGTTTCCCACCAGGGAGACACTGACTTAACAGAAACGCTATTCAGACTCTCTTGATTCACAGTGTTGGTTTTTGCTCTCCTCACACTATTTTATCTACTAGTAGTCTGTTAGCTTATTCTTGGATGTGCAATGTTTTCTCTGACAAGCTCTGGATTCCTCTAAGAGATTAGAGTGATTTAGTGTAGAAGAGACTGGTGCTTTGCCGCCCTTAAGAAAGGAAGATGCAGATGTGAATGACCTTAAAGGTCTTTGTCCAAATCAGCTTCTTTCCCTCTTCCTTTTATTCCTGCAGGAGAAAAATCAGTCATGTCTACACAAATCCCAATTCCATTAACCTTTCAGTTACCTCTGAGGCACCGCGGTACTCAGGTCTCTAACATTATATATGTCAAGAATTGGCTGGCATGTCCTTTATAAGTATCTCTTGTAATATCTTGACTATTTCAGATAGTTCATAGTTCAGTTATCTGAGAATATTAAAGTGCAGTAGAATTTTTACTTCTGGAGTTAATGCCTGAACCTATGGTTCATTGGAGGGGCAAAGAGGAGCAAAAGCACACTCTCTCACACACACACTTTATATTTTGTTCCCTTAAGTTATTTTCGTTTTATATTATGTTTAAAGTTCATAGGAAGCAATAAAAAGAAGGGAAAGGCTACTACAAAACTCTTGTAAATCACAGGAAGATGCATAAATTGAGCCTTAATTATAGACAGCTCAGTATAGCAAATATGAATAAGGACTGAAAACCAGATTGCTTAGCTCCCATGCCAACTTCACTTCACTTTTTAATAACAAGTCGCCTTGGGATTATAGCAGCTTTGCTGTGTACTGGTTTCCTGGAATATAAGTGAAAACAAGCCTGTTTAATATAGTTATTGTAATGATTCAATGAGTTGTTTTTGCCTAGAAAATAGTAACAGTCACTAAACAGTAGCTCTAATTATATTTACTGATCAATTACCAAAAAAGATTGATAAAATAATGTGATATTTTAAGCATAATAATAATTATCAACTATAAAAGAATAAAAAATATATAGACTAGAAGCCAAAACCCATGATTTTTAGAGCTGAGTAATTAATATTTCTTAAAATTATATTAACATTTTGAATTAGATAATACAGTACCACTACACAGATTACAGAGACCCAGAACATACTGAGTTGTAGGATATTTGCATACCATTCACTGAATAAATGATTGATTTAATTGTAATGGGTTGAGTGGAATGGATTCAAAGCAGAAGGAAAAGCTGACATAGTGAGCTAGGGAAATGTGATTGTTGCTTAAATCACCTTCTTCCCCCCCAGCCCCCTGAGAGAAATATCAGTCAACAAAAATGTTAAATAATGGTCCATTATAGACTCTAATTCAAAATATCTAAAATAGAATACAGTTTCTAGCTTATTCCCTCTTTTGTTAATGGTTCTATATTTTTCCTAGTGCCTCAGGTTTGGAGTCACTTTTGGCTTTTTTCTATTTTTTTTCTGGCATACCCAATAATTATTTAGCTACCTGAAATTCAGTTTACCCTAAATGCATACTCTACTTTAAAAAATATTATTGCTGTTGTGGCTGAATTGTGCCCTCCCCTCCCCGCCCCATCAAAGATATATTGAAAGCCTAACATCCAGTACTTGAAAATATGAAGTTCTTTAGAACTAGGGTTATTGCAGATACAATTAAGTTGAGGTATTACTTGAATAGGGTGAGCCCCTATTCCATGTTCTTATAAGAGGAGAGACAGAGACACAGGAAAAATACCTTGGGGTGATAAGATTGGAATAATGGTGCTGCAAGCCAAGGAATCCCAATGACTGATGGCCACCACCAGAAGCTAGGGAGAGAGAAGGAAGGATTCTCCCTTTGAGACTTCAGAGGGAGCATGGCACTATCAAAACCTGGACTTTGGACTCCTGGTCTTCAGAATCATGAAACAATAAATGTCTGTTAATTAAGGCATCCATGTGGTATTGTACTATGGCAGCCCTAGAAAACATAGTTGCACTTCTAACCTATTAATCACAAAGTAGTTCTGAGCCACATGATATTCTGGACATTCCGCGAAAAGTGTCCACTATAATTGTGGCTATATTTATTTTTCTATGTATTTTCATCAATATTTGGTGCAGGTATATGAAAGTGGTAATATTAGATGCATAGATGTTTAAAATTGTTAGGTATTCTTTATTAATTAACTCCATTATTGTTATAAAATAATCCTTTATATCCCTTGGTTATTCAGATTGAATATTCTATATATTAGTTGTAATTAGTTTGGTCCTAGGAGGAAGTGAGTGTATCATCCACATACTCTACCACCATCTTGGATCCTCTGATTTTGATAAAAATTTTAACTATGTAGAAAATTACATATTCAATACTGTCTCCTTTTTATTCATCCATTTATTCCATAAATATATTTTCAGTATTTATTTTCCCAGGAATGTACTAGGTTCTAGAGTTCTAAAAATCTTGAACAGACAGTTTTTTAATTCATATATCTTGTTTCCAATGAAGAAGAAAGATATGAGACAACTTATTCATAAAGTGTAAAATGTTAATGTTGGATTATGCAAGATGCCATTGGAATATACATCAGGGTGTCTAACCTTCTTTAGTAGAGTTAGGGAAGGCCTTATTGAGAAAGTGATAATTATAATCCATAGTATAAAAAATAGTTTCCCTGATTTTATAAATATTATCAATAGAATTTTGAAAGGTACTTAATATATAAACTTTAAAATAATGTACCTAAGATAACCGTCGTAAATATTTTGATGCTAAACCTTTCCTGCAACTACTTCCCTTTACCTTGCTTTATTAGATACCATATAACAATGAAAGAATCAATTAACATCTTCAAACAATGGCAGGCATTCATTTCTGCATGAAAACAAGTGAAAAGAATTGTATTAAATCAAGAAAGTCAAATAGAAAAAAAAGACCATATTTATTTCTTTAATATTTTTCAAATTCATTAACTTCTCTCTTACCCAACTGCTATCATGTTAGCTCATAGCACCTTGATCTCTTCCTATATCATTGCCATAGCTCATTAACTACACTCATTCATTCCAATTTATTATGCACTTTATTGTAGAGTAGTATTTTTTTCTGAAGTGCAAAGCAAAAATTATTTCTCACCACTGCCAAATAACCTTCAGTGAATCCTTATTATCTTCAGAATAAAAGCCAAACTTCCTAAAATGATTCAAAGGGCATGTCAAAATTTAGATCACAAATGATGGATGAAAAAAATTAACATATTCACTTTTGTATCCTCAAATGTTGAAATGGCAACTGACCCATAATGGGTATTCAAAATAATTGATATATATATATATATATGAAAATATTACAGATGCCCCCTTTTATTCACCATTGACACCCTCTATCCCGGACCTACCCTCTCCCTAGGCCTTAATCACACTATCATCTGTGCAAATTGGTTATGCATATAAGTTCTTTGGTTAATCTCTCCCCATCCATCCTCTTACCCCAGCCTTCCCTCTGAGATTCATATAATGGCCAGATATTTAATGAATAAGAAATTTCCTTGTAGCATTTTTAACAGATTGCTTTAGTGAAGAAAAACAATAGGGATTCTTATAATTGCAGAGGTAAAATGTAATATGGCATCACTCAGCCAGGCACAGGGCCTGGTATATAGTTTGTATGTCATCAACATTTATTAAATAAACAGGCCTCAATAAATTTTCAGACATCAGGTAGACAGATGGTGAATAAGTGTGATGAAGCAAAAGTTTATATAATCCCAATTGCCAAGCTAGTAATCAGGGACAGTGTTTAAAAACTGCAGAAAATAATTGTAATACTTACAGAGAGTGTATAAAGGCAAGTGTTTGAGATATGGGGTCACAAGGTAAAAATATGATGCAGAGTTAATTCCAAGTAATTCATTAAATTTGGCATACTTCACACTGAGACTTCTTTCAGAGATATATCTTTGGCTTTTTTGGAGTTTGCATTTTAATTGGTTATGTATTATATTCCAGCTAACATAATAACAAAATCAGTTTATTTGGGTAAAACGAATCCATTATTGTCCATCTCCACCATCAGAGATTTCAGGCAACTGAACAAAACCCAGTTGGATATTACTACAATTATTGTGTGAGGATACTTCAGTATGTCTCAAAGGACCTAAAATAGCTAGGGGAAATATGAATGCAGAGATGTAAAAAACAGAAGATTCTACTTAAAGTAGATGAAGAATAATAAGAAAGAAATGAAGCTTGACCTGAGGTGGTACTGCCTAAAACATCAAGCAAAGTAAAGACTCTGGACACTTAGTATCATCCACAAAATGTTGCCCAGGAGGCCTCCATCATAGACAGATGCGTAAATTTATTCAGGTCTCCTACAACCTTATATAAAATACTTCTCTCACATTTTATCATCTTTTTGTGCTTTAACATGTGCTTGATTTGCTTTCATTACTTAGCATCTAATCTAATAAAAGAGAAACATGCAAATTGAATGCACCTCTGCTATGCCCAAGCCACGTCCACCAGTAAATCAGAGTGACTATATGCAAATTAACCCAACCAAGATGGCGGCTGGCAGCCACAGAGCTGGAGCAAGCAGGAGGCTTGGTTGCCCGGTGATGGAGGAAGCCAAGCTTCCCACCTGACCTGGCTGGTTGTGACCTCCACTCAGGGCAACAAAGTTTCAATTATAGAAGATAAATAAATCCCAGATACCTGCTTCCAGCCAGCCTCCACTGGGAGCTTGGGTGGCTGGGGACCGTGGCCAGCCTGCAAACAGCCATCAGTTACTCACCCAGGCTGGCCACAACCTCATGAGGTGAGGGTCCCCGCTGGGGGCCGTGGCCAGTCTGTAAACAGCCATCAGCCCCTCACCTAGACTGGCCAGGCACCCAAGCAGGACACCCCTCCCTGAAGGGGGTGTGGCCAGCCTGAAAACAGCCCTAAGCCCCTCACCCACACTGGCCACACCCTCATGGGGTGAGGGTCCCCACTGGGGGGCTTGGCCAGCCTGCAAACAGCCCTTACCCAGGCTGGCCAGGCACCCCAGCGGGGACCTCCACCCTGAAGCGGCTGTGGCCTGCCTGAAAACAGCCATCAGCCCCTCACCCAGACTGGCCAGGCAGCCCAGTGAGGACCCCCACCCTGAAGGGGGTGTGGCCAGTCTGAAAACGGCCTTCAGCCCCTCATCCAGGCTGGCCAGGCACCTCAGCGGGACCCCCACCCTGATCTGGGACACCCTTCAGGGCAAACCAGCTGGCCCCCACCTATGCACCAGGCCTCTATCCTATAATAAAAGGTAATATGCAAATTGACCCTAACAGCAGAACGACTGGGAATGACTGGTCAGTATGACACACACTGACCACCAGAGGGCAGACACTCAATGCAGGAGATGCCCCCTGGTGGTCAGTGTGCTCCCACAGGGGGAGCTCTGCTCAGCCACAAGCCAGGCTGATGGCTGCCAGTACAGCGGTTGTGGCAGGAGTCTCTCCCGCCTCCTCAGCAGCGCTAAGGATGTCTGACTGCAGCTTAGGCCTGCTCCCTGCTGGCACAGTGACATCCCTCGAGGGCTTCCGGGCTGCCAGAGGGATGTCTGACTGCCAGCTTAGGCCCAATCCCCCAGGGAGCGGGCCTCAGCCAACAGGTGGTCATCCCCTGAGGGGTCCCAGACTGCAAGAGGGCATAGGCCAAGCTGAGGGACGCCCCCGCGTGCATAAATTTTTATGCACCGGGCCTCTAGTTATGTTACATTAAGCAATATAATTTAAGTTTGAGGATTTTATTACTATATCTACTGCTGTACGGTCAGTATCTAGAATAGCACCTGGAATGTAGAAAGAGTTCAATAAATAACTGCGGAATGAACAAACACATTAATGAAATTTTCAGAGCGCCCCTCTTTATTTTTTTATTAAGTTCCATTACTATTAGAGCAAGAGAACCTTATTAAGCCAAATTTGGGAGATTAAAAATGAAATGAAAATTAGAAGGCATAATTATAGGTAGAAGGAAACAGCTCACCATCATTAAAAGTCATTGAGGCTTTGGAGCCATATCTTCAGGTATTTGAGAACTCCTACAACTCTTATAAATAGGGTTAAAATCTTATGAAAAAAATGTGCTTATTCCAAGAAACTGTTTATCAAACTAAAATTTATCATAATCTTTGCTGCTTTTTGACATGGACACTGCTGTGTTTTAAAAGCTTTTACTCTGTAATTAGGTCCACTCAAAACCTTGAAAATCTACTGGATCACAAGTATGGTCTTTTTCCATTCTATAACTCATGTAATCATTTAAATTATGAGTACACAAACACATTTAGACAGCAGAAATTTCTCTATATGTTTGATAACTTTTCTTCCCAACTGCTCAATACTAGAAATAGACTTGCTAAAGAAAAGCCAAATAACAAGGTAATTCTGTCTATGGTAACTTTGGCACTAGTGCTTTATTATTAAATAATACAAAGAGAGGAATATGAAATTACAAGAAACACTCACATATATTAATTACTACACTGAATTAAATTGACTTGGTGAACATATTCTACATTTTAGAAACTGTTTTCACATGGATAATCTCAAACTTTTAATAGATAGATAGGTAGATAGATAGATAGATAGATAGATAGATAGATAGAGTTGATGTCTGTGTTTAAATATATAAAACCTAAAAAACAAGATGCCAAGTATGTTTTATTCATTCAGCTGCCAAAGAATACTATTTTTATATTCCAAGATTTGAAATACAATAGTATAAATTTTTACCTTGCCTTGTGATTAGAAAATTAATTGACCTATAGCTATTCATTAAATAGTTAATCAAAACCCATACTTCTGACAGAACATTTTATAAATTGGGAATCTTTGAAAAATTGTCTTTTATAATTCCTTTTAGATAGGCTATATTGGTTGAGTTATTGAATAAAATCACTACCTAAGCAAAATAAATTACAGTTTAATTAACACATGATTTTTAAACATCATTTCTGCTTCACCAAATTATTTCTTGCATTACACTAAAGAATTCATCCATCTTCTTACAACTGGCAAAGGTATCTTCATGAGCATCTCATTTATTTTAAAAAAGGATTATCGCTTTCATGACAGATTTTCATGTCAATTTCAAAATATATCCTGATTGTCAAATATATTGAAACGCATATAGACCTTAATTTTCTATCCAGGATACAAATAAACACTTTCAATGAATGAATTAATGCAGAATTGCTGTGAGCAGATTAGAGAGTAAATTCCACTACATTCCCTGAGTGTTAATCAATTAGTCATTTTCATTAGCTATAAGTCATAACATTGTAGTGCCCCCAGAGAAACCATTCCTTTCTCTTTAAAAAAAATATGCTTATTAATTCATTTCAATAAAAGGTGTCATATCTATGGCTAGTTTTACCTTTTCCTTTTCAGTCTCACGCACATCCTCTGGCCCTGCCCTTTGAGCATGCACGAAAGCCCACCTCTGCACATCCGCCCATGACATATGCTGAAGTGTGCCTCTAACTGCTGGCATGAGCTGTATACTAAATATTGTACCTATCAAGCTTTTACATGTTTTCATTTTAAAATTTCCATTTAAATGCAAATTCTGCCATTTAAATAGAGTCCTCGTGTGCTTTATTACACTATAATTACTATTTCCCATCTTCCTACAAGAAAGGCCATAGGTCACTTTTCTAGCCCTCTAAAAGTGCAATTGAAATCAGGAAGTCATCATCGCCAGCCATGGTAAGTGACACCCATTTGTTAAGGGGCACCCAAGGGGCTGATTCAAACAGTGCCCTAAAACCTGTCTTGTCCTGTGATTTACAGGAACAAGAACAAACAAAGCCCACAGCTACCCTTCCTTCAGGTCCATGTGTATTAAATAATTTAGCCAGAATTTGGCACAAATAAATAGCAATTGAAATGCTGCCCTCATTCTGAAAGGAGACACATGCCAAATGATTGAGGGTAATTCCAATGTCAAGGGACAAGCAAGAAACACAAATATATTTAGATATTATCTATTATTATTGAACAAAATGCAATTAAACCTAGGTTCAACTGAATAAAATATTAGAACTAACATTTTCTACAGAATTGTTTAGTGATAACAGGTCACAAATATAAAGAGTATACATAAGGTGTGGATTTAAAGATCCTTAGGATTTATGAATGTAAATCAAAGTAATACTAGTAATTTAAGACTGTATATCTATAAAGTACTGAAAAATCTCATGAGTTATAGCATTCTTAATATTTAGTTCTTGGTATTTAATAAACCATTTAATAAAAAACATTAAATAAAACCTTGACTTTATACATTTCATATATGTATGATCTTGTGGTGTGTGGTTTTATTTAGGGGGTGGGGAGGAATTGTGGGTGGCAAATAGAAAGAAAAAAAGTTTCTTGAAGCAGGTTTTCTCTAAAATGTTAAGCTTACTCTGCTTTGAGAGGCTGTGTTTTATAGTGGAAAGAATATGGACATTTTAATCAGATAAACATGGGTCAAACAAAGAGATAACGATCAAATTGGTGTTTTGTGCACATTTAATCTTTCTCTGAAATCAGAAACTGAGAGTAAAATATACTTCAGAAACTAACATATAGCAAGCATAGTTGTAAATATATATAAATATATATATATATAGCTTTAGGTAATAATATCATTGAACACAAGACACATAACTTCTTCAGATATTCCACATTCCCACACATTTAGTTCCATAGTCACTATGAATATGGAATACCATTTGAATACTGGGAAAAAATACACCACTTCTTTTCTAACTCCTTGATGCATAAGACTCTCTATTAACAGATGCTTTCAGCTCAGTTCATTGGGTTAAAAATCCTAGGATCCCGGTATTGAAGGAGCCAAACACAACAATGTACATGCATGGTAGTTTCATACTGAGTCCTGTCATTACTGACAGTATCCCTTTAAAGTATATTAAATCACAAACAAGAAAGATATTCTTTGTTCTACTGTTTGCTCTTACCTTGACTTCTTGTGTTCTTGTCAATAAAATAGGGGTAAATTAGGCTTCGTTTCCTGAATTGAATTTAATACCATTCTTATATAACAAGTATGATATTAACTATCATACTTATGATGTAATAAAATTGTTAAGCGAACTTAAACATTACTCACAAGGCTCTTACTTTCCTTGCTGAACTTTTAAAAGCACATCGCATCAAATTTGCTCTTTCTGTCAACTATATTATTTATTAATTGCCACCTAAAATTATTAACCATATCAATATTAAAATAGTTGTTTCCAAAATATTCTAATCATTACTCTTGCTTTTGCAACTTTTCATTCAGCTGTTTTGTCAACATTTGAAATGCACTTATGAAAATATAAATACATTTTGAAACTTAAGAGTATTCCTTAGCTCATGATAAAACTATTTCATAATAGATATACTTTTTAAAAAGTAATTTAAAAATTCAACTCTATCTTTAGCATAGGACAAAAGATCAAAGCACCCAAGCTCCATATTTTTAACCATCTGGCTATACTTACATAGCTGATAAGGCTGCAACTGCCGGAGCCCTTGGGGAACTTTTTAGCAAACCGAGTCATAATGTTCAGTATTCTGACTCAATGTAAAGGTTTGCATTAAAAGAAAGTGTCATTTCTTGATTTAAATGCTATTTTAAATACTATTTGCAATTAGGGAGCCTACAGGGGTTTCAATTTTCCATCCCAGACTGTTCATTAAATTTTCTCCTAAGATTATGTTCTGGAAGAATTTTTTCTTCCCACATTCATTTTTAGAACTTAACAGCATGGCCCAAGCACATATTTTCATACTGAAAGTAGATAAACATTCTTTAAGCCTTATGCTGTGGATTTATCTTTACCCTCATTCTATTTTCTAGACAACAATATTTGAACTCTGTAAATTGTTTCAGAATGTCAGCAGAACTCAATTGCTTTTGTCGAGATATTAACAGTATCAGTAATTGAATCTTTTTCCCCTTTCATTCACGGTGCTGGCTACATTATGACATCTCTAGTTTCTGGCAGTTCACCAGATTACTGCTTAACTTAAACTTCAAAAAGTGGAGCACTGGAGAAGACTCTAATTTCACCCACCTTTATTTTATTCATGCATTTCTTCTTTCGTGCAACACCAATATATCTTGAGTGCCCACTCTGTGCCAGGCATGCATACAGGTGCTGGGGAGAGAGGTATGTGCAAGTCAGATAATTCTCATAAGTTCTTAAATTTAGTGAGGTAAGAAAAAAAAACTAAATATGTATCCAAACCAATACATTTTATGAAGTCAGTTGTAATTATTGCAAGGAAAATACAAAGGAGTAAAGCGAAAAAGTATCATGAGTGGGTGAGGGAAAAGCATTACAGATGGAACGGTCAGAAACGACCTAGAGAGATGACTTTTTAGAAGAACCTGCATAAGGTGAGTGAAAAACTCACAAATGTTTGAGGGAACAACAGTTCCAGGCACAGAAATAACAGGGGAAAGACCTGGAAGAGGAACCGTTTGTTATGCTCATATTGCAAAAATGCTGGCTCACTGGAGCTGATTGAGCAGAGGTGATTGATTGATTACAAATGAGATCAGGGATTGCCAAATGCCACATCATGCGAGGCCTCTAAAATTCAAAGGAAAGACTTTGATATTTAGTCTCTGTCATGGGAAATGTTTTCTTTAAAAAAAAAATCACTTGGGCTATCACATGGAGAAGTAACTTACTAGTGAAGGAGTGGAAAGAGTTATACCGGTTGGACACTGTTGCAGTGGTTCTGGAAAGATGGTGACTACCTGGACAAGCATGCAGGAAAAGTTGACTAATAGACCCATTTTATAATGGAGTCAGAACAGCCATTCCAAAGGGACTTTTTTGCATGTCTTGTTCCTTGAACCTTTGTAATGCATGACCTGGACAAAATAGCTTTGAATTGGGACAAAACAACATTGTCTTACAAACAAGGGTTTGCAAACCCAACAGAAAAAAGCAGACGATTTGACCACAAGGACTGATGCTGAAGGACATTCTTTCTTAAGATAGAATCAGTAACCAGCCATGTAAAGCTAAACAGTAACTCAGCTTGTTAAACCCAGTAGAAATTCCTTTCTTCTGTTCATGCATCATTCCCTTCCTTTTCCTATAAAAACTCTTTGCTTTTATCCTATAACTAGGGCATTACTTGGATTTCTGCTTGAGTCTGTGCTTCCCAATTTGTAATTCTTGTTGATACCAAATGAACACTTTTTGTCTCTCATTTTGGCTTTTTATTTTTAGGTTAGCAGATGGAAAGTGGAAATAGTATTAATAGAGAGACCAAGTAACTATATTTAAAGTTAGAGCTTATAGGACAAGCTAGCATTCTTTTCCCCAGGATAAGATCCTGCTAATTTATTTATTTCTTTCTCCACACACTATTCATTAGCAAACTGTGTTGTTTAATCTTTAAAATATAATCAGAATCCAGATGTCTCACTTGCTTCATTGCTATCAAAATGGTCCAAGACTGTTATGTCTCTTGCCTGGATGAATGCTTCATTGCGTTTTTGCCCTGTCCCCCCATATAGTCCATTGTCAACAAAGCACAACAGGAAATACCTGTTAATCTATAGGAAATATTATTTTAAGTGCTGCTCAAACCCTTGAAGTGGACTTATATTATTTTCTACTTGAATTTCCTATTTTACTCCATAACATTCTAAATCTATATATTCTGTTTATTTGATTTCTTTTTATAAGCCAATACAAATGTGGTAGTATTTTGTGCTGCTCATGAAATACATCTAGCTCTCTATCTTCTGGGTACATGGAAGGATTACTCTTTCTGGCCCTTTTATGTATGTGTGGGAACATGTGACTAGGTCTGGATAATAATGTGTGAGCAATAGTGTTGTATATCATTTGTGTTATGGGGCATTTTCTCAATGGTATGAGGCCCTTTATAGTTCTCTTTCCTTTTCTCCCAGTGGCTGGCAGAAATAACAGTGCTTCACCTTCAGTCTTGACTACAGAGTGAAGACATATAGAGCAGAGACCCTAGCCAATTTATAATAAATATTTAATATGTATAAGATAAACCTTCATTGTTTTAAACTTCTAAAAGTTTGGAGTGAATTAATAGGGTAGCCAGCATTTCCTAAGTCTATGTTCAGATATTAGAGGATGGTCTAATTTCACCCACCTGTATTTTATTCATTTATTTATTCTTTCACTCAATGCCAATATATCTTGAGTGCCCACTCTATGCAAGGCATGAATGTAGCCACTGAAAATATAGGTATGAGCACGTCAGATAATTCCCTGCCCTCATAAATTCTTAAATTTAGTGGAGAAAGAAATACAAAATGAAATATGTATCTGAATAAATATATTTCGTGAAGTCAGTCATAAGTATTGCAAGGTTTTGTCAAATATTGCAAGCCAGGGATTTTGGTCTGTTTTTCTCATTGTTGCATTCTTGGCAGCCAAGAGAGTATCTTATCCATAATAATGTCTCAAAAAATAGGTGTTTGCTGAATGGATAAATGACATTCAGGGATTACTAATTGCCTGATTAGAATTATTTCTTTGTTGTAAGCAAGAATGGTCCCTCACCGTACACTACCATTAACTATTCCATTTTTAAACTTCCAGTGAAAAATAAAATTTCCATTGGACTGTCCATGTGATTATAATGCTAGATCACATTTATGACTTGGAATGCTTATTAGCTTTGGGGGATGATAGGAGAGCCCAGGCCTCTCCCAGAATGTGATTTGCATGGTTGTACTATCACCCAAGGTGAATACTGATGGGAGGGAAGGCTGGAGAAAATGAAATGAATGAGAAATTAGGAATGCTTACCAAGTACCCTACGTTTTGGGCCATTAGCAAGAGAGAATACTTTGCTCAATGTTATAATATCTCTGCAGGAAAGATAGTTTAATAGAACAGAGAAACTTACTCTGCATTCAGGAGGAGAGAGAAGTCTGTGCCCTGCCAAAGCTAAAATAAACACCTAGGATGTTACATAGGCTTGATCTTAATACGGCTCTAATTTTTTAACTTGTTAATATAATGACTTTCAAATACCATCGCTATCACTAGAACTCAAGCATAGTTGATGATTTGGTATGGCTGAGTAAATGGTTGTAAGTACCCATCTCTGTAGGAAAGGAGCAATTTGAAGCAGCCAGAGACACCTAGGTAGCCAGTGTTGACATTACAGACCACTGAAGGAAAAGAGAGCATTGCTCACTTACTTATGAAAAGTTATTAGTGAAATAAGCACTTGTATTTTTCTCTCTTCTATTCAGAATGCTTCTTGAATTTCTTTAGTTTCATTAGATCTTAAGCAGCTGCCAAGAGATGTTCTTACAAAATGATGACAAAAGCCACTGCTAATAATTAACGTCTGTTGTAGGAAAGGATGTTAGACTCTAGGAAACCTCACAAATCTCAGCCTTCCCAGCATAAGTCTCCCCTGTAAGAACAGATTGACCTTACACATATAACTTCATAGCCATGGTGAAGATGACACACCTTTTTTCCAAGTAAAGTGGTGAATTTGGATATCCAGAAACAGTGAGTGGTGAGTGAAATGAGGTGTATTTGAGAACCAGAAGTGAAATTCATCTCCTAATTTTCCAATAACATGCAACAGCCTAAAAAGTTAGTATCACCCATTCTTGAAATAATTATTTAAGAGACATTTAACATTATTTTAAATTATGTCAGATATATGTATGTACAGAGGTGTATATATGTATACATATCATCTACATGTTTATATATAAAAAGGGTGTGGCAAAAGTGGATTTACAGTTGTGAGTATTCACAAGAGTTTATTCTTGCAACCATTAAATAACAAGGGGAGGCAACACATTGAGATTCTATTTTGTCAAGCTGAATTTAAGCACTAAATACTTAATTTAATTTTATTTTTTACTCATTAGGTCTGGGTGCTCATGCCCATTATGGAATACGAATTTGTGCACCAGTGGGGTCCCTCGGCCTCCCTGTGGGATCAGGCCAAAACCAGCTCTCCAACATTCTCCGAGGGGTCCCGGATTGCGTGAGGGTGCAGGCCAGGCCGAGGGACCCCACTGGTGCACCATCGATCTGCATGATTGGGGCCAGGGAGGGATGCGGGAGGTTGGCCAGTGGGGGAGGGCCCATGGGAGGGCTCTAGGGCCTGTCCGGTCTATCTCTCTCAGTCATGATCAGCCAGACCCCAGCAGCAAGCTAACCTGCTGGTCGGAGCCTCTGCCCCTTGGTGGTCAGTGCACATCATTGCAGCGGTTGAGTAGTCTTAGCATATAATTAGCATATTACATTTTGATTGGTTGAACGGCTGACCAGTCAACTGGACACTTAGCACATTAGGCTTTTATTATATAGGATTTGAGGGCAATGGGAGTATGAGCAAGTGGAAGCAACCCAAATGTCTGTCAACTGATTAATGGATAAATAAAATATGGTATACCCATACAATGGACTATTATTTGGCGATAAAAAGGAATGAAATTCTGATACATGCTACAATGTGGATGAACCTTGAAAGCATTATATTAAATGATAGAAGCCAGACACAAAAAGTCACATATTGTAAGATTCCATTTCTATGAAATGTTCAGAATAGGCAAATCCATATACATAAAAGTAGATTGGTGATTTTCAGGGCCTGGGTAGAGGAGGAAGTGGGAAGTCACTTCTAATAGATAAGGTGATGAAGGTGCTCTGGAATTAGTGGTGATGGCTAAACACATGTGAATATACTAAAACCACTGAATTATACACTTAGATGAAGTTTATGTTATGTGACACGTCTCCAAAAAAACACGGACCTTTTAATAGTATCTATATACACTGAGTGGCCAGGTTATTATGACCACCCCATCAGTACTTCGTTGGGCCACCTTTTGCCTTTAATACTGTGGCGATTCTTCTTGGCATTGACTCCACGAGATGTTGAAAGGTGATGCGAGGAGTCTGACACCATGCCTGATGAATAGCACTGTCCAGCTCTGTGAGATTTGATGGTTGTGGAACCAGCTGCCTGATGGCTCTTTTAACTTCGTCCCACAAATGCTCAATTGGATTGAGATCTGGTGATTGTGGGGGCCACCTAAGCAAGGTAAAGTCTCCCTCATGTTCTTGAAACCATTCCTGCACAATACGAGCACCGTGGCATGGCGCATTGTCTTGTTGGAAGAAGACATCTCCATTGGGATACGCCATCAACATGATAGGATGAACTTGATCAGCAACAATACTTAGGTATGCTGTGCTATTCAGATGTTGTTCCACACGAATTAAAGGGCCCAAATCATGCCAGGAAAACATGCCCCAAACCATAACACTGCCCCCACCAGCTTGAAGAGTTGTACTCATGCATGTGGGGTGCATGCTTTCATGCTGTTTCTGCCAAATTCTCACTCTGCCATCTGCATGATGCAACTGGAAACATGATTCATCAGACCTCATGACTTTTTTCCAATGCTCGACTGTCCAATCCTTGTGTTCCTGTGCGAATTGGAGACGTTTTATCTTGGTAACTGCAGACAGCAAAGGTGTTCAAACAGGCCTTCTGCTTTCATATCCCATACGATGTAATGTATGGTTAATTTGCCTACAAATGTCAGGTGGTCATAATAATCTGGCCACTCAGTGTATATTGCTATGTTATCTTTCCTCTGAGCACACTATAAATTGGGGAACAATTTCTGAGAAACTACAAATTGTTATAGGGTAAGAGTGTTTTTACTGAGATTAGCATTTTTTCACAATTTACTCTAGAATTGAAATATATAATTCTATTTGAGATGCAGAGATATGTCTGGGTCAAGACACAGTCAAAGCCACATTAAAGGGGCCCCACTCTCATGCTACTGTCCCTCTTCACCAATCATTAAACATTCTGACTTAGGTAGTTTAAATCTATAACGGAGGCTCCATAGGACTCAATCAGTGCAGCACAGAGCAATGGAGTTGACAGTGCAAGTCTGTTGCCTTGGCTGGGTAGCTCAGTTGGTTAGGGCGTTGTCCCCATATGCCAAGTTTGTGGATTTGATCCTGGTCAGGGCACATACAAGAATCAACCAATGAATGCATAAATAAGTGAAACAACAAATCAATCTCTCTCTCTCTCTCTCTCTCAAATCAATTAAAAAATACTTTAAGAAAAAAAGAGCAAGATCAGCTCATCAATAGGAAGCAAAGCCAATTAGCAAGCCATAGCAATAGAAGGCTCCCAGAGGTGGTGGTCCTAGTCTAGACACCCTGCTACCCTGATCATTGTGCTGACTGTTGTGGTCACAATATTGTGAATGAGCTCTATCCTAAATTTGGTTCAGGCATTGAGACTGATGATGCCACATTTGTACCAGAAAAGTAGGGAAGGTTTTTTGTTTTGTTTTCATTTGTTTTGTTTTTTGTTTTCACATAACGCGATTTTTTTAGGAAGAGCAGCCTGGCTCTCAGGCTGATCTGAAAACAGTTTGAGGGAGCTAGGAAAGGAGCGTGTACCAGTATTGGTTTTTATGGTGGTCGGGACATGGGACTGGTATGAGGGTTCCCACTCTAGCTGGAGCTTATATGAATTAAGTTTCCTGCTGTGACCTGAGGAGGAAGAACCTGTGCTTTCTTATCAACTTGTCAGATTTGGGAAAGAAAGGAAGAGGGGAATGGTTGGGCTTGAAATCTGTCAGTAGTCAAAAATAAAAATAAAATGTATTTAGATTTTATTGTACTTAGCTGACTATAGTTCCTTTTATTTTCTTCCCCATCCAAACACCACATATTCAATTCATTACAAATGAGTTCAGCACAACAACAAAACATATCGTATAAGAAATCAAGCAATTTCTCATTATCTCTGAGAGGACAGACCATCTTTGTCACTATGGTTCTCAACTGGGCTACATAACTGGTCTGTTTTTTCTTTTATTTTTTTCTCTCCTAAGACCAAGCAAAGCTTAACAGTTATATAAATCCAGTTCAATTCAAGAAAAAGAAACAACTACAGATAGTTAAAGCAAGAAAAACTATAATAAAGATGGAAGAGCTCTAAGGAGTGGGTTCTAGACTGAGTCATAAGAAATTATTTCTAGAAATACAGAAATTATCCAACAAGTGAGCTATAATACAAAGCTATACCACAACTAACTGCATACTAATTCCTAAAAAATGACTGCTGTAAGGAATCAAAGAAGTGACCCCTATAAAGCACTCTCTTAGCACATTGTCTAGAACATAGTAATAGTGATGGCTTATTTTTGCTATGGTAGATTTTTCTCTGCCATCCATCCACAGTTTAAATCACATCAATTTTTTATGGTGTCTATTATTTCATTTTCCTATAACATATTTTGTTATACTTTTAAATTAAATATTCTTATTAAGTCTACTGTTATTGAAAGACAAGCATCTCATTTGCGCTATATTCAAAATAAATTGTGGTGATTTGTTGTTGTTTTTTCTCTGAATACCTCTCTTATCATAAGAGACTTAATTTTTCATTGCTTTGTGGTTGTTGTCTTTGGCAGAGTCTAAATGTAATTTAGGTACTGCATCACGTCAATATTTATAGAGTATATTGCATTTTATGGTCTCTTAATGAAATGCAAGCATATGTAATCTAATAAATTCAATTTGGAGGAAAAACACACAGGCACAGATACACAAAGCTGCTGTATATAGTCCCAAGGAAATGGTTCTTGCTTGCAAACTAGCAACTGAGCACTGGTGACAGTCAAAATAGTATGAGACAATTAATGATCATCTGTGTCACAAATGGAAAAATAATGAACTCAGGGTTGTGAAACATTAAGCTATGTCTAGATTACTAATGATGGACTAATAATTCTAAATAATTTCACTGAATACAAATTGGCATGATAAACCCATGAATGGCTTCTGGCCCATTTGAAATTCCAAGTAACTTACATACATCATTCTGGGTTTCGAGATCCTCCTCTGGCAGATGTGTAAGGGTGCCCAAGAATAATTACAGGATGACCAGCCATTTTCCTTTATATAGGAGTATATATAGCCAGACCTTAGGTTATTAGCTACTGGTATTATCAGCAGAGTCCATTGGTTTTAGTGGACTTGACTAATCCTCAGCCAAAGAGCTAATTTTACTCTAAGTGTAATCATGATATCCTTGAAGATGAAAGCTACTATCCTATATAATAAAAGCCTAATATGTTAAGTGTCTGAGCTTCCAGTTGTCTGTTCAATCAATCAAAGCATACTATGCTAATAATATGCTAAGGCTGCTCAATCACTCGCTATGACGTGAATTGACCACCAGGGAGCAGACAGTTCCTCCCTGTCTGGCCAACCTCCTGCGTCCCTCCCTGGCCCCAGTTGTGCACTGGTGGGGTCCCTCAGCCTGGCCTGAGCCCCCTCACAATCTGGGACCTTGGGGGATGTCAGAGAGCCATTTTCGGCCTGATCCCCCAAGCCAGACCGAGGGACTCCACTGGTGCACAAATTCATCCACCAGGCCTCTAGCTTAAAATAATATGGTGGCCCTAGACAGTCTGGCTCAGCAGATAGAGTGTCAGACTGTGGGCTGAAAGGTCCCGAGTTAAATTTCAGTCAAGGGCACATGCCCAGGTTGTGGGCTTGATCCCCAGTAGGAGGCATGCAGGAGGCACCTGATCAATGATTCTCTCTCATCATTGATGCTTCTATCTCTCTCTCTCACCCTCTCCATTCCTCTCTGAAATCAATAAAAACACTTAAAAATAATAAAATAAAATAATATTGTGAATATAGAGAGCAAAGACTTTATTATTTAGCATTATGGAAGCCAGAGATCAATAAATGGTATATAATAACTCGGTTTCCTCCACAAGAAAAGAATGAATTTGGAATATATGCTTAAACCTTCTGAGCCCATTCCAAATTTGTTCCCTCTGTACCCCTTTGTTACCTTTATCACAGTTAGCACACACTTTCTAAGCTCACACAAATGGGTTAGGTGAAGTCAGAAAGTACATCCCAAATGTCCTACTGCTATATCTCCATTACATTTTCAGTACTCCTGCCATTGGCCTTTTTCATGGGGCAATCACAGAGAATCAGATTTGTAATGAAAACATATCCTAACAGAGAAGCTGTTAAAAACATCTCAGTATCTGAATGGGACAGTTATCTTTGGTACAGTTCCTGCACTTTTAGATTATAATAGACTAGAGGCCTGGTGCACAAATTCATGCACAGGTGGGGTCCCCCTGGGAGGCCTGCAAGGATTGGGCCAAAACCTGCAGCTCCTACCTGCCGCTCCCGTTCATCCTGGCCCCACTGTGCCTGCCGCGCCCAATCAGTCCCGATTGGGAGAGACTTGCGCTGTCACAGCAGTGCTTGCCAGCCATGAGCCCTGAGTCTGGCGCCCTTCTAAGGGGAGTAGCCTGTGGGATTGGGCTGAAACCAGCTCTCCAACATCCCCTGAGGGGTCCTGAATTGCGAGAGGGCACAGGCCAGGCTGAGGGACCCCACCGATGCACTATTGGGCCAGGGAGCGACCATGGGAGGGCTCCAGGGCATGTCCAGCCCATCTTGCTCAGTCCCTATCGGCCAAACCCCAGCAGCAAGCTAACCTACTGGTCAGAGCATCTGCCCCCTGGGGGTCAGTGCACATCACAGCGACTGGTCGACCAGTTGACTATCTGCCCCCTGGTGATCAGTGCACATCACAGTGAGCTGTTGAGCAACCTTAGCATATCACTAGTATATTGTGCTTTGATTGGTTGTTCGGTTGTTCTGCCGTGGTCTACTTGCATATTGTCCTTTTATTATATAGGATGACACTCTCTTTTATTGGCCTATGGTATTAGAAAAATCATAATGCCACAAAAGACTACCTGTGTGCCCTGCAAACAAATTTTGAATTTTTTTACCCAATTACTTTAATAATTTCTGTTGATGAGCTATTTAATATTTTGATGCAGAGGATTAGTGGAAACTTTCAGCTCATTTTTCCTCTGATGAAGCAGAATTGTGTATGGTCAGAGGTTTCTTCTAAATAAAACCTCCTTGGATCTGAGACACACTGAAACACGTAAGAGTTACTTATATGCTTTTCCCCTTTAGTAAATAGAATAGAAAAGAAAAAGAGATGAGAAAAATGAAGGTCCTTTTAATCTTGTGTCTCAGCCCTAGAAGAAGTTGTTTACTTCCTAAAATGCTGCTTAGGCTCCTAACTTAAAAAGGAACACTAATGCTCCCCATGCCCAGCCATCTCGCTCTAGGAGAGCTAGGTGCATGCCTGCCCATATGACCAAAAGATCCTCCCCAACTGACAGGTCCACAGCAGCAACAAACATTCTTACTAAAGAATAAAAGCAATCTCTCCAGACTCTTAAGTCTCATTAAATCCTCTCTAAGGCTCCACACTTATGTGATAACCGAATCTAATGAAAGAAAGGGTAAGGTGGGGCACTAACAAATATAAATATGTTAAAACATTGCAGACCAGTAGTTTTATTGCTAGCTTTACACACTGGCCAGATAAGTTTCTATTGAATAAGTGCAAAAAACGTTTTACATAAATGTTAAAGGCACACTTAAAAATTAAATACCCATTGCATTTTGAAGTTACTGATTACATGTTCTTACAAGCTAATATATTTTTAAAGTATGATACTTTGTAAAACACTGTGTAATATGAAGTGAGAATTCTCATGATCCGTCCCCAATGTGTTAAGAACATGTGGTTGATGTTTCTCACTTTTCTAAAAAAAATAAAAAAAGGTTATTTTAATTATTTCTAATCTTATTCTGTCTTTATATTGGTTCTACACATTTAGGCGTTATTAACTTCATTTTGTGTCCTGATACATAATATCTTCTCTTATACTTTATAACTACTTTCAGATCCCCAGCAGAACATAGAGCCCACAATACTTTACACTAAACAATATAAAAACTATACCTTAGCATGAAGCCTATTGTTCATTTAAAAATAATTTTTTCTTGGTCTTCATGGAAAAATTGCCATGAGCATAGCAATTATTTCAATAGCAAAAATAAACAAAATACCCTACATACTTATATGTTGCATAATATTTGACAGGGTCTGCCATGCTTTCCAAATATTGACTAATTTAATTCTTGCAAGATCCTGTTAAGAGAGTTACTATTATTATTCCAATTGGACAAAACAGGAAACTAAGGCACAGAAAGGCTGAATAACTTGCTCAAGTTCATCTAAATAATAAACAGTACGATGAGATCAGACTCAGGAAACCTATCTCAGGGCTGTACCCTAAAACATGATACTACATTCTAAACGACAAATACATTTGTTTAGGATTTAGTGACTACCTGAAGGATTTTCTGAAGATCTGAAGTACAGTGGGGCATTGACTTACGAGTTTAATTTGTTCCGTGACAGAGCTCGTAACTCAAATTATTCGTATGTCAAATCTTAAAGTGAACGAGTGAGACACATGATGCTGGGCTGATGTTGTGGCGTTCACTGTGACGTTCACTGCGCCAACTAGCGGTGGGGTATCTGAAGCTGGCTCATAACCCGAATTTTAACTCGCAACTCAAAGCAAAAAATCGGCCGAGAGACGGCTTATATCTCGAAAAACTCGTTAGTCGGGACACTCGTGAGTCAAGGCCCCACTGTAATCCTTTATAATGGGATTTAGCACTGTCTTCCTGATTTTTATTCTATAGATTCAATTCTACCCCAGTCAAAATCTCAGCAGGTTTCATTAAAGAAAATGGCAAGTTGACTACAAAATTTGTCTGGAGCTATAAATAAAATAGAATTGGGAAAATAATTTTATGAAGAAAACCAAAGTTGAAGGACCTTACTTGAAAATTTATTATAATACCATTGTAATTAAGACTGTGGTATTTGTGAGGATTTTCAGCAAATATACAAAGGTAATTTAGTGTTTAAAGATAGTCTATTCAACAAATGATATTTAAGTCACTGGGCATCTCAGGGAAAATAATTACCCTATTGCTTACCTCACATAATATACAATATTAACTTGAAATTGATCATGAACCTACATGAAAGCTAAATTTATAAAACATCTTCATAGCCTTGGAGTAGGCAAAGATTTCCTACCAGGATAAAATAAGCACTAACAAGGAAAGAAGAAAATTAATAAATTGTAATTCCTTTATCATATATAATTTATAAATCATATATATATATATATATATATATATAATATTGTAAGTCATAAAAATTAAAAGAATTCTGGTCCTAGCTCGTTTAGCTCGTTTGGCTCAGTGGATAGAGCATCAGCCTGCGGACTGAAGGGTCCCTCATTCAATTCCAGTTGAGGGCTCATGCCCTGGTCACAGGCTCAATCCCCAGTGGGGGGCATGCAGGAGGTAACCAGTCAATGATTCATTCTCATCATTGATGTTTCTATCTCTCTCCTTCCTTCTTCTCTGAAATCAATAAAGATATATATTTTTTAAAAAATTAAAATAATTCTGATCTTTGTAAGATATGCCATATTTAAGAAAAAAATGCAAGCAACAGGCTGGAAAATTATTATTTATGTTATCATAAATTATTAAATATGATCTATTATTTACAAATTATATATGACAAAGGACTTAATATAGGATATATAAAAACATTTCTAAAGATTTAAAGATATACAAATAAGTAATGAGAAAGCAATCTCAAATATGGGAAAGAGCCCTGTATAGATACTGTCCAAAAAAAAATAGCCATTACATCTGAAGATTGATCAACATTATTATTCATTGGGAGAATGTAAATTTAAACAACTATATACTTGTTCAATTGATAAAATTTAAATGAATTATAATATCAATATTAGCAAGGATGTGGAACCACTAGAACTCCCAAACCTTTTGGTGGTAATAAAACGTGACACAGCTATTTTAAAAAGCAGCTTGACATTTTTTAATAATTATTTAAAAACACACTTGCCATATATCTCAGCCAGTCTTCTCCAACTAGTATTTATCCTAGAGTACTGAAAATAATTCTACACAGAGACTTTAACAAGGATTTTCCTAGCAACTTTAGTCTTAGTTCAGAACCGGAAACAGCTCAAATGCTCACCAATAATGAACATATAAACAATTTCTGGTATAGCTAAAGAATAAGATACTGTTCAGTAACATAAAATGACATAATACCAATGCATGTAACAATGTGATTGAATTGCCAAAACAGTATGTTGAGTGAAAGAATATGGATACATTAGAGTAAAACTGCGTAATTCCATTATATCAAATCATAGGACATACTAAACTAATTTATAGTGACAGCAAATCAGTAGTTGTCAGGGGCCAGAGTTAGGTTGAATTGATAGACAACAGTCAGAGGCATATGTGGAGATACATATATTCTACACCTTGATTGTGGTTATATGGGTGATTATAATTTTCAAAACCAACTGAGCTTTATACTTGAAATGAGTGCACTTACTATATGTGAATCATATCTCAATAGAGATGACTAAAACTGTACAGTAAAGAACTATACAAAGATTAAGTGAAACACCATAAAGGAGCAAAACACAAGAAGAGAGCTTTCCATTTAAATTAGAAGGTTATGAGTTGACTTAAAATATACATTTATTTTGATGTGTATAATCAGACAAAGATCCACCCAGATCCCATGCATTTGACACCTGCAGTGAGATAGCATGAATGGAAAAAGTACTAACAGTGCCACTATAGTACCTTTTCCTTTAGTTAGTCCCCAACTTTATTTCAGATTAATTTGAAAAATGCAATAGAGTGAAACAATCTCTCTCTCACTGATGAGAGCTTAGCTAAACTAGTAAAAAGTACTATTTTGTGTGTCTAGACAGCCTGTAGGGGCCTTTGATTTACACTAGCCCTTCCTGCAAGTGCATGCCCTAGAGCCTAGACCAGTGATGGCGAACCTTTTGAGCTCGGCATGTCAGCATTTTGAAAAACCCTAACTTAATTCTGGTGCCGTGTCACATATAGAAATTTTTTGATATTTGCAACCATAGTAAAACAAAGACTTATATTTTTGATATTTATTTTATATATTTATATGCCATTTAACAAAGAAAAATCAACCAAAAAAAATGAGTTTGCGTGTCACCTCTGACACGCATGTCATAGGTTCGCCATCACTGCCCTAAAGCCTAGACAATAGCCCACAGAAGCAAAAGTATAAATTCCTGATGTGATCACCAACAGCCCTTGTGACAGTCCCCTGCATCTTAGTTCCTTTACCTTATGTACCACTTAGGAGCTTACCAAAACCCCCTTCTTTTTGGTTTTGTCAATTCAGCCTTGGCCTATTTACCCCAAAGTGATCCACCTGCAGACCCTAAGAAAAGTGTGTGCCCCAAGTCCTGCTTCATTCTCCTTGTGGGCACCATACCTTCTTGATCTCCCCATGTGACCCGTCAAAGTATGCCTGGACCTCCACTTGGTCATGTGAGTAATACATTTCTCCATTTCATTTTCCCTTTGGGTCTTTGGTTGAACTGTGGCTCACTATCCAATAGGACACTTCGACCCTCTACTTAAAAGTTAACAAGAAATCACAATACTCACAAAAACTCACATGCAAACACATCTGCACACAACATACACCTCAAGATACTAAGTGAATCAGTTTATGAATGGGAAGAGAAAAAAAACACACACAAAGAAATGAGCAACTAAGCAATGTGAGGAAATTCCTCTAATATCAAGATGCTGATGAAAAATACCGGCAAGCCTATTTCCAACTCTGTCTATTCATGAAGTAAAATATTGGGCAAGAAAAAACAGCTTTGATAGTTGTTCCTTTACAAACATATATCGAATACTGATTATCTCAAAGAACACTAAGCAAATAGCTGAAGTCTTGTTGAGTTATTGAAAGCCTACATGTCTGTTGTACAATTGTTTACATCAGAACTGGGCTAATAATTTAACCAGAATAAATAAATTTCAGTCAAATTATTTCTCCAAAGCTAGGAATGACAGGTCACTGCTGCTGCCTCCTCCTAGAAGAAAACTGAAGAGTCACTATCTATACTAATAATAGAGGAATATGAAAATTCTCCAGGATGCCATCACAGTAACAGTAATGACCAAACAACAGACTGTGTGGGGCAACCAGGCCGGCAGGGGGTTAGTGAGGGATGACCAAATGACTGAGCAGCAGGCTGCATGGGGTGACCAGATTGGCAGGGGGGGAAGTAAGGGGAGACCAGGCCAGTGGAGGGGGTAGTTAGGGGCAACCAGGTTGGTGGGGGGAGGCAGTTGGGGGCAACCAGGCCAGCAGGGGGGGCAGTTAGAGGCGATCAGGCCAGCAGGCAGAGGTGGTTAGGGGTGATCAGGCTGGCAGTGGGGGGGCAGTTAGGGATGATGAGGCAGGCAGGCAGGGAGGGTTGCAGCTAGGAGCCAGTGGTCCCAGATTGTGAGAGGGATGTCTGACTGCCGGTTTAGACATCGGGCCTAAACCAGCAGTCGGACATCCCCTGAGGGGTCCCGGATTGGAGAGGGTGCAGGCTGGGCTGAGGGGATTCCCTCCCCTCCCCCATGCACAAATTTTGTGCACCAGGCCTCTAGTATTCACAATAAGAGAAAATATAAGTTACCTCTAATTGCATTTAGTTTAGCCTAATAACTTCGCAAGTAAGAGAACTGACACTCAGTGAAAGATAAAGAAATTAAGAAGATTGTAGTTGATAGAAGTGATGTAATTTAACTGATGGCTTATATGATTACCAAACCTTATGTCAGAATCCAAATCTTCTGAGTCCCAATTCAGTATTCTTTTTAGCACACCCTGAAATACAGGTTACTAGGAAGATAACTGTCATCTAGAATAACCAATGCTTCAAATGTATTACTGTATTTGCTATAACACTTACAGCAAGGTGTTGCTTAGAAACTTCCTTGCACATATTTCCATCACATTATTAATTCACTTAATATTCCCATTGACATGATATTTTTATAAATGAAATCTGGGTGACAATGGCCTTACTGTTTTGTTTACAATTTACATCTTTAAGATTCTTTGTAGCAGATTCCCCAAAAAGTTACTATACATCTGGGAATTTTATAATTCTCAATGTCAATTGCTTAGATTCAGTAAATCTGATGTTGACTGTGGTACAAATTTTTAAAGTAATCAAAAAAATTAAAGAAGAGATTTGGTACCTCCCAAGCCTATACATCATATATTTAACTAGGGGCTCGGTGCACAAATTCATACATGGGTGAGGTCCCAAGGGGGTTGGGGGGAGCCAGGACATGATTGGCCCTCCAGGCAGGTGGTGGGATGCCCTTGCCAGCCCTGGATCTTAACACCTTTCATACCGCATAGAAATCTCTAAGACATACGCCAGGGACTGCACGTTTTCGGGCAAACTGCACGTTATTTAAATCATCATAATGCACTTTAGGTGTCGTTTTTCAATAATTATAACATTTTTATTTACAAAAACAATTAAACAATTAAAGTTCCTAGTACTTTTTTAATGTATGGTACTGCGTAAAACATTTTCCTCTATGAAGAGGGACCAAACAAAATTTACATAAGTATCTAGATTCGCTCCTTTTTCCATGGGCGTGAAAAACGAGAAAACTCTTGAGCGGTCCTTAACAGATGGCGTGCGAAACACGAGAAAACTCGTGAGCCGTACGAAAGGTGTTAATTTGTCACACAGATGTTAGCGTAGGTTGTTGGGAGCCACCTGGCTACCACTTTTATATTCTTTCTTCCTTGCGGAGCATCTAGGGGGGGAAACGGCTGCGGGTGCCCGAGGCCGACTTCCAGGAGGCTGCTGGCACTGTTGGGATCATGCAGGCGGCACTGGTCCTTGGGTGCCTGGCCCGTTCTCTGGAGATTGTACCTGCAGGACTACTGAGGGAGTGAGTGGCTACTGCAGGGCTGGTGGGCCTCTGGAACTGGTTGGTCAGCTGAGTGGCAGTTCTGCTGTGGGAGCACACTGACCACCAGGGGGCAGCTTCTGCATTGAGCATCTTCCCTTTGGTGGTCAGTGTGCGTCATAGTGACTGGTTGTTCCATCATTCGGTCAATTTGCATATTACCCTTTTATTATATAGGATAGATTATTTTCATCACAATCATTGTAGCAATGAGGAAGGTAAGGCCCTAGTACCCTAAGGGACATTCTCAGCATTGCTTATTTAGAGATTAACCTGTGTGTTCTTGGGCATTGGTTGTACTGACTATGCCAAGGGCTTCCCATCTTACTCAAGTTGTTGTCAACTCTGTAATATATTGTGTAAGTGTGAATTAAAGAACTCTATGCCTTCCATTTGTTATTTTTTTTACCCGTTCTTGAAGGAAAGGGAATATTTTCATCAGTGAATTGAAAAGAAAACATCCTTCACTCATGAGAGAGACATGAAGATTATGCAATTCCTCCACTCACTTAGCACAAAAAATAAACTCTGTAATTATCTACTATTATATATTTGTAATTTATGCTTGGGGGATTTTTGAATTAATGATAAAATCTGTAAGAAAAATGTCTCTGACATTTGTAATAGACTGTGCTTGTAGCAACTGCAGTGTCTGTTTCATGTCAGTGACAAGCTAAGAAATGAAAGCTTTCCCACAGCATCTTTCTTTATCTAAGCATTTTTTTAAAATATATTTTATTGATTTTTTTTTTTTTTACAGAGAGGAAGAGAAAGGGATAGAGAGTTAGAAACATCGATGGGAGAGAAACATCGATCAGCTGCCTCCTGCACACCTCCCACCGGGGATGTGCCCGCAACCAAGGTACATGCCCTTGACCACAATTGAACCCAGGACCCCTCAGTCTGCAGGCCGACACTCCATCCACTGAGCCAAACTGGCCAGGGCTAAGCATTTTCTTTTGAAAGAGAGCGGGAACTTCAATATTTCATCAAGGGTGGAATTGAATATTTTTTGCTATATTACAAGAATGATAACTAATTTTGATCAAACTAATAACTCTACTCTTTATATTGTAACCAATCTTTTAATATTGTTAAAATTAAATATATATAATATTGTTACAATATTTAAGTTTGATTCTCTAGTTGTATAAATTTTAGCTTCTTAAAAGTAAATATCATTCTTAACAATCTTTGTATGTCAAGTGTGCTGTACATATAAAATATTCCAGCAATATTTTTTCCCCAAACAAATTGCCTGGAAAAAATTGAGTCAAATCCCACTACATTCTGGGGTGGTTTTTTAATGAAACCAAACTATCTGAAATATTACCTGTCTTCTGTTTTCCTCAATTGATCACAAGTTTAATTAGGCGGGGGCTTTATCTGTCTTGTCCTTTTTATATCTCTACCCCAGAACAGTTAATACTATATATATATATACACACACACACACACACACACACACACACACACACACACACACACACTAGGTGAATGGATAATGAATGAAAGAGTGAATTATATTCTGCACTTAATTTTAGCTAAAAGGCTGTGAGGCAGTTATTATTTTAGATCCTTAAGATTCTCGTTTGTCACAGTGAGTCTAATATTTATGTTCTCAATGTCGTATTGTCCTTAAAATTTTGTCCTTAATTACATTCAGAAATGTTCTCAGGGAAAATTATGTGGCTTTTCATAAGGAGCACAGCCTCTTTGTTAGTTTCCTCAGGTTCCTCCTTCTGTTACTTGTCTACAGGATGAGGTAGGGACAGGAGTATGCTACAGATGGGAGCTGCTCTCTTCTGCTAAAAGAAAATAAGAATACTTTCTTCCAAGAACAATATTGAGGTTTACATGGGACAATGTACAAATAAAAGAATCACTTATTTAATTGGTAGCACATCATATTACCAAATATGTGGGAAGTCAAACAATATAAATACAAACTATTTTAATTTCCAATATCCTGAGAGATAATAATTTTCATTGTTGATATTTTCTTGTACATATAAAAATGTACAATGCTAATATTAATCTCTTAATGGGATAGTTTTCAGATGAGCTTAATAGCACATGTTATGGACTCAGAGCAGCTGCCATAGATATCTGAATACCGGAAAGGGTACACCAGGAATATTTTTTCTGTCATTCCTGCCCTCAGTTATCACAAGACTTTTGCAATAACATTTGAAAAACCAATGTTCCTGGTTATAAGAAGATGACTGTGCATAAGATGGATGCTCTAATGTTGGGTGTGGCTTGTTTTCTATTTTATTTTAATTTGGGGCATATGGGGTTAATTTTGAGACAAACCTGTGTGTTCTGTTATCTCTTTGGACTTTTTACATAGTGATGCCCATAAAAGACTTAGGATTGAATCAATTCAACTTTGAAAGATAGCAAAGGCTATAGTTGAGAGAACCCTCAGCTCCTCCCTGGAAATGAGAACTACTGTGGTTGAGACTGAGCAGAATAAGAATTTAGCGATAAATCAATATAACCATTACACATATAAAAATGTAGATGACCTGTACCCTGGAAGGAAGCCTAATCAGTTTCCTTCACATGGGCACAAAAGTCATATACAAGAATGCCCATAGCATTATGATTAATGATAACCAAATAACTCAAAACAATAAAGATGTTCATCAACATTAGAATAGATACTTGTATACTCATTGAATGAAATATTATAAAAATGGAATATATAAAGTATAGTTACACACAAAAATGTAGATGAATCCCATTAACTAATCTTGAGTTAAAGAAGTTATGAATGTAAGAATTCATACTATGTGATTCCATTTCTATAAAGTTAAGAAAAATTGGCAAAAGTAACCTTTGGTTCTAATGTCAAGGTAACTGTTACCCTTGGAGATGGTATGAGAGAGCTACTGGAGAGAAAACAAAAAGGGTCTTCAAGGATTTGGACAATTTTTTAAAATATATTTTTATCGATTCAGAGAGGAAGGAAGAGGGAGAGAGAAACATTAATGATGGGAGAGACTCATTGACTGGCTGCCTCTTACATGCCCCTTACTGGGAATCAAGCCCACAACCTAGGTACATGCCATTGACAGGAATCAAACCCAGGACCCTTCAGTACACAGTCTAATGCTCTATCCACTGAGCCAAACCAGCTAGGGCAAGGATTTGGGCAATTTTAAATTTCTCATTGCATTTTAGTTCCAATAGTGCTCTTTTAATTTTTGTAAATTATGTATGTGACTTCTATTCTATTTCCTAGTCATTTTTTATAGTTTTGCTGATTATTATTTTAAGAAATACTTATTCAGTAAATCTCTTTTATTACCATGCATCTTTCTAGATTTTGGAACTATAGATACAATTAAACAAACAAAAATCATAGCCCCATAGAGCTCACATACTAGTTGAAAAACAAGAAAATTAAAATAAGAAATTATAAATTATTTCATAAGAAAACAGAGCTAAAGCTCATTTTCTAAGTATAAGAAAAATCACATTTATTGTTATTGTTAAAAATTCTTGCCTAGCTGGTGTTGCTCAGTGGTTAAGTGTCAACCTATGAAACAGTTCTATTCCAGGTCAGGGCACATGCCCAGTTATGGGCTTGACCCCATTAGGGGAATGCAGGAGGCAGTCGATCAGTGATTCTCTCTCATCACTGATGTTTCTGTCACTCTCACGCTCTCCCTTCCTCTCTGAAATCAATAAAAATATATATTTTTAAAAAGAGTCATACTCTGTAGAAATAGTGTAAGAAAAGTTGAATTTCATTATAAAATGAAGTCTGCACAAGGTGTCAAGTCACAAACAGGCTCTAGGCTTTTTTTTTCAATCAAGAAGTAAAATAAATAATAGCTAATCTTAAAGCTTAATGCAGTGGCAAAGGAAAATCTGTTCCTATGTGTCTTCTATCTTAGACAACTAGAGAGAGAGAGAGAGAGGAGATAAAGGAAAGAAAGGAGGGAGAATCACTTTCAAACTGAAATAACTAAAGTATCAACTAAAGGCAGGTTGATTTCAAGATAAATGGGGAGATACAATATGATGGCATTGACTAATAACATAAGCCAGCACATTTAGTCTAGATGTTTGGTGTTCAAGGATACTAATAGAGCAGGCATCCTCAAACTATGCCCATGGGCCACATGCGGCCCGCCAAAAACATTTATCCGGCCCGCCGGGTGTTTTTGCTGCCGCTGCCATCCTTCTTAGCAGCCAACTCGTCCCCGGCCACAGTGCGCATGTGTGTAATGTCTGAGGGACAGTGAACTGGCCCTTTGTTTAAAAAGTTTGAGGACCTCTGCTAATAGAGTCTCATTTGCAAAATCATTTATATGATACTAGAGGCACAGTGCATGAAATTCATACACTGGTAGGGTCCGTAGCGGCTGCCGGCTACAGGCCAGAGCCTCCCGCCCTTCGCCCGGCCTTCCCCATCCCCTGGTCGAAATCCCGGAAAACTCCTGGT